>NW_011967130.1:459412-477940 GCF_000949405.1 Vollenhovia emeryi
TCTCTCTCTCTCTCTCTCTCTCTCTCTCTCTCTCTCTCTCTCTCTCTCTCTCTCTCTCTCTCTCTCTCCCCCCCCTCCCCCTCCCTTTCTCTCCTTCTTTCTTTCTCCTCGGCGCCGACCTACGCCTTTTCCACGCGCTTGAACCTCCCGCCGGGCGAGCAATAATAGGGAAGCCTGATGTCCGCGCTACCGCCGCCGATGCCGTCGGCAAAGTGAGCATAACCGGGTCGAAAAACCTCAAACCCGAACCGTCGCTCTCGAGTGGAAAAATATATAGCCCGCGGGAAAAGCTGCCCGTCACGCTGTGGAATACCGCGGATGGAAACGCATTCGCGGGACGCTCGGTTACGAGGGATCGATCCGAGCCGTCGGCGCGATAAAAGAAGAAATGTGGGCCGCGGGAGGAGGATAATTAGCGTATGCGCGAAAACACCCGGAACACTTACTGGAAACATTTAGCTCCTGCGGGGCCCTCCACTTTGCTTAATTGCGTCCTTAAATCAACAGCCCATTACGCTATTGCCGTTTGCTATATCTGCCGCGGGGATCAATGCTCTCGGTGCATAAGAACAATTTCTTGGCGTTTCCTAATGCAAAGTGCATTTCGTGCGTTTTGCGCCCGTGTCCGCATTCCCGAATGCTACCGAATTGATGGCGGATTCGTTATTCCGCAGATCCGGTCTCTAACGAGGCATCAGAAAATGTGAGAGATACTAATGTCCTGTCATGATCGATATGTGTAATTCCTTATTGAATTTATAAACTAAACATACGCGTAAATACATCAGTTGCAACGATAAATATTACAAACGAGAAATGAATCATTTGAAAATTCACGGATGATCGTAATAAGGATTTATATGCGAGGAAATGGCGGAATTGTAAATACAAATTTATAAGGGATTTAACGAAAGATTACTTTCAAACGTTTGAGATAAAACTTCGGTTCGCGAAGCTTCGGTTACAATACAATGATACCATTTAATTTAAGGTGGCCCCTGCACGAAGAAGCAGTTAGTATGGGTGCTTTGGTGGGGCCTCTTTGATTTTTATAAATTCATATGAATTTTTTCATAAAAAAATATCACTTAATGCATTATTGATCAAATGCATTGATATGCTAGGTTATATATATGCACATTTAAAAACATATTTGAAACTATGTGATATTGGTTGCGGTCAAGCTGCCGCTACAAATGCTTCAAAGTATTTTTTTTCCTTTCTATCTTTACTGAACGAAAAAAAGAAAAAGAATACTTGGAAACATTGGAAGGGACAACTTGACTTGCAGCCATGGTCAAGTCTCAAAGAGCTGTCAAATTTCCTCAAAACACTGTACCTTTTGACTTTACTAATAAGTATTTGCTTGCAGAGGTCGGTGACCTCATATACTTAATAGCACATTTAAATCCTTGTGACATTTATTATGTTCATCTCGTTTTTCGTTAGGATCTACTTTTTCTATAAAATAATATTAACCCTCAACGTGTTTCTGCAAACGATTGGCCCATAATCCCTATCCCAGTGAACACCAAGTAATAGTTACATAATATCAATATTATAATTTCCTACTTAACAATGTAAATGTAATATAACATGTGGGTGTTACATTACATTTATCTTGTTGAGTAGGAAATTATAATATTGATGTTATGTAACTGTTACTTGGCGTTTACTGTTCCCTTAAATTGTATAACTTTTATTCTTTCTTTTATTTTATCGGCGACCGTGTCTGAAATTTCGCGTACTGATAGCTAAAACGTACAACTACAATATACTTAAATTACAATTTTTTCTACTTTTGGTCGGTTTATGCAAGAGCCACTTTAAGTGGAAAATGTTTTAAGTTGCTAACCGCAAGTTACAAATTTGGAAAGCATAAAACTAACAAAAATTTTTTCGAAATGCGCTATTAGATTAAAATATAATTTTTCCCTTTCCTATAAGATCGCACAGAATAAAAATTAGAGTCAGATCTACTCTTATATCAAATCAACGCGTTCATTGTTTTGTATATACGCAGCAATCTATAATCGTCTTAGAAGCATTTAATAATCTTACATTCCAGCAATGTTACAGTCCTGTTTAAATACTATAATTGTCGCCTCAAGAATACATATAATTATTTTGTCAATATAATCATTTTAGTCATCGTAATCTTCGATGTGAAGATATTTTATTATCTATTCAATATTGTTTCCTTTCCAATCAAGAAAATTATTCTTAAATGATAAGCATACATTTTTCTTGATTGAATTATACAATAAAATTGCTTTGTTCAAGTAAGTTTTTCTTCTTTTAACGCAATATAATCTCATTTCACGATTTTCGCGTCGAAACTGAACATATTTTCGAAAGAGGAATATTCTTTTTTCCCGTGCGTGGATATGAAAAACACGCTGTAAAATGAAACTTGGAAAGCATGCGCGAGCAACAAGC
Source organism: Vollenhovia emeryi (assembly GCF_000949405.1). Lineage (NCBI taxonomy): Eukaryota > Metazoa > Arthropoda > Insecta > Hymenoptera > Formicidae > Vollenhovia > Vollenhovia emeryi. Next base: position 461,852 of record NW_011967130.1, read on the forward strand.
ACATGTTGACGACAGAGTTTATTTCTCACAATGTCTTGGAGATGTCGTGTAATTGCGGTTATACACGTAAAACTCGCGTAACAGCTTATTATAGTGGATCTCGCGGATAAGAGGTCGGGTTCCCCAACTCGGTAGCTCGCTCTTAAATCCCAGGTGTCGCGTTTCTGGATTTTTCCAAGTTACCTCCACGCCAGAATTTCCCGCATCGCATTTCCGGATTCAGTTCGGATTGTGGATTCTAAATAAATAACCGTGGCGTAATGTTGGGAATGCAGAAGGGGGTCAGACCGACTATATTTGTCGGTCACCGTGTATTCCATGCCGCGCGACGTGTATATTGGTCGAGTAAACGTACCTGCGACGAGACGTTCTTGGGGAGCTTACTGTTTATGTTCCCGAGTCGAATATTTTGACCTCGGTTTAGCCTCGTATAATTTTTGAATTGGAAGCAACGAGGAGATCGAACTAAGGTCTGTGTGTCGGAGAAAATATATTCAATTGTTGACTTCAGATAGGCTTGAAGAGAGTCGCTACCTCCCTTTTAACAGTAAACGCCAATGCGACTGTAATCAACAGAGGTTCGGTAGATCCTCTTCGGCCTAGGAGGTTTCAAAGGGAGTGAAATATTTTATTACATTCTCTTCGAGGGTTAGAAAGAGGTTAAACACAGTTCTTTTTACTCATTCGGGCCTCAAATTGGAGTTTCAAACTGACCCCGAGGTCCAAATGAAGACAGAATAGAATAATTGAGGCCAATTCCGGGACCAAATACTCGACTCGGGTTGTCGCATTTATAACGTGAAAATTACCCATTTTTCTTCTCTCCCCCCCCCCCCGTTCTTATTTTCTCCCTCTGTCTCGTAAATTGCGATCGACGATAAAAGTCAGGAGACGCACGGTGAATTCGTTTGCGTTGATCCCGTCGGTGTCCGCCCGAAGGAGAGACAGGACCCTATCCCCGAGATATCGAGAGAAACGCACGATAAGGAACTGCGGACCTTTTGCGATCGCCGCTCACGCGCGCAGATGTGTTTCTCGTTGCTCCCGCTTTTTTTTCCATCCCTTACGTATTTCCCGGGGCCGGTTTCGCGAGAATGAATGGACACTTTATCCAGGACTGAATCTGAAACACGGCCGAAACGGCGTTCGAAAAGCTTGGCTAGCTTGGCGCCCCGGGATAATTTCTCCAGTTATCGCGATGCTCCGACAGAGCTTCTACAAAAACGGTTACTCACCGATGGAGATAAACGTAGTATGCGTTAAAACAGGGATTTCTGCTTGAATAAAACGAAGCAAAATAGAACGAATTGGGTTATAATGCACGAGAGAGGAACATAATAATAACGGAATATAATATCGAAAAAGGGCGAAAGGAAATGTTGTTAAATAGCGCGGCGTCTTATCGTTTCGCAGCTTCACAAGAGAAATGTCGATAACGGCTAATAATCAGAGTTTCTCTATTTACGCGAATAATAATTCCGAATGGAAGTTCCGCGAGATCCTTGGCAACTTTTAATTCGCGATACGGCTTGCGTTTAATTGAAGCGTACGATTTACTTATCATTTCATTCGGTTGAACGTGTTTCTAAGATTGTCCATTGTCTATACACGATCTGCTGCACAGAACTGTTTCGCAGCTTCTTTCAGTAGCGAATTCTTCTCTCACCAACACACCGTTAACTCGAAGGAAACTCAGTAAATATCGATAAATGAAACTTACATAATTAATTACATACTTAAAAGAGTTAATGGAAAATTCGTTAACGATAGAAAACATCTTTAAGCCGGGCATTTAATTTTTTTGTTACCGATTCTCATTATTCTCGCATCGAATCGATACTCGGATTGGTGTTGCCCAGTCTATTCCCCTTAAAAACAGCCGTTCCTTTTCCACCGACCGCCAGCGCTCAAAGACATTAAAGTAATGGTAAGTGAAGGTATCGAAGGAGTTTCGTAGTCGATACGTTAATGAAACAATTATTACATATTCATTGTTATACGTATACAACAATGGCTTTATACAATTGCAGTTTAACAAATACACATTTTTCACGTTTGGGACACTTTTGTAACTCCGCTTGCTATATTTAAAGCAATTTTTCGCGACCGTATGGTACACGTACCAGATATACTCAGCGTCATGAATGCCTTTACACTGGAAGAAAGGCGCTAAAGAGATCCAATAGGAAAATTTATTTTAATAAAATGAATGTTACTATCGGAATATTGAACTTAACGGCTATCTTCAGGTGTAAAAGTATTCATGACGCCGAGTGTACACTCTGGTACACTTTGGTACATGTACCAAACAATTGCCAAAAATTGCCTATAATGTACACTAGGAATCACTGATGCCTTCCCACATGAATTTGTGCACATATCGACACATTTATACATTTTGCATATACATATATTAAAAATGTATATGTTCTACCAGTGCCTGAATTCATATGGGAAGGCATCGTTGATTCCTAATGTACAGCGATGGACAGACTGGTGGCTACACTTTTCTTTTAATGAGTTTAGGAACATGCACTTAGATTGAGGGTTACGTTTCATAATCTCCTTCGCCGAGGAATATTTTACTCGATGGCCATTCCGAAACCATTCTGAGCGTTTCCGATCTATTTCTCGAGGTCCTAAACTCATTTAAAAAAAAAGATAGTGTCACATTCTGTCCATCACTGTACAGTAACAAATTTAGCGCAAAGCATTATTACGCTATTAAATTTCAACATGTTAAATGCCGGAAATGAGATTACATAATTCATTGAATAAAAGTAGTTAATGGAAAGTTCCTTATCGCGGGGAAACATCTTTGAACGAGGCAGCTGAATCTTTCATCGCAAATTCTCATTATCCTTGCATCGACTCGATAGTCCGATACCATGCCGATCAATCTGACTGTTCCTCTTAAAAGAGGCCGCGCTCTTTTCATCGATTACTACTCGCGAACGTTCCAAGGAATCGGCGGCACAAACGAGTTTCGGGATTCAGCCGCGATGTAACGATTGACTTCCCATTACTCTCGGGGTGGAAAAAAAAAGGGGAATGACTAACGTAACTCGCGCCGGATGTTTCGAACGCAGTGCAGCAGGTGCCGCAAAAAGCGCACCTTATTCGTTATCATTCCCTCCTCTGTGGCGGAAAATGTTTTCAACCATCCGAACTGTGCGTTCGAAGCCAGATTAGGTTTTATAGGGAGGGGAGGACGGAGAGGGGGGGGGGTAAATTTTTACGGGCGAGGCGCCAAATCCACGGCTTTTTTCCTGCACCGTCGCTCCTCTCAGATGCGAAATTGTCCCGCCGCGTTGTTAAATAAAACATAATCAACTGACGGATGATACAAATGGATGAAAGTCGGGTTGCGTCGTGTTTTTCACGATTTCCGTACACGCGCGCGAAAAACTCGTATCGCGAAAAACAAGCGGTAAAATCAGATATTATCGCGTTGCATCGGTCGCGCGCGATCTTTTCGAGCCGTGTATGAAAATCATTTTGCTCCACGGGGCGAGTGGTGGGGGCTTTGTGCGCTTCGTTATCCGAGAATCAATAGAACATATTTATTTACACCGATACCGTTCTACCCGTGCGCTATTTGCTATCCTTTTGTTACGACACTCTGTGCCCATGCTATTTTTCCGACGTTCATCAATCGACGACGCAGTCACGCTGGGTAATTACGATGGACCGGAGACCACTACGTACAATTAACCCATCCTGTTTCCTTCCTACGTGTCGCGCTGCTGATGCATTCATTCTCATGGGAAGCCCGTGGTCGGTCTCTCCCCTCCGTTCTCTTTTTTTTTTACGAGCTATAAAGCGACTAGACGCAACGAAACACGAGTTGTTTCGAGCCACTGCCGTTACATCAATTTCAAGCTCTTCACCCTCATTTCCGCCGCCGTTGCCGCCCACCGTCGAAACGCGATCGCGAAAGTGTAATTCTTTCAATTTGGTAGGGCAGCACGGGCGCGCCCCCCTTCCCGCCTGTCCAAAGGTGCCCTGTTAAAGGGACTGTGTGCGTCGGTATCGTGCACGTTTTGCGCAGCCGACAAAATACCGGGCCAATTTGCTGCCGCCTATAAACGGGGAGGGCAAACGACGAATAACGCCGGTCATAAAAACCTTTTACTTCATCTTTTTGTTCCCCCTCGTCACGGTCGCTTTCCTTGTTTCGCTCGCTTTACTTATATTTTATATAAAATAATTTTGATGATTGAAACTGCCCGGTTTCTCCCGAACATGCGAATTAGATCAAAGAGTAATGTCGAATCAGTAAACCTAAGATTAAAAGTCTAATAAAAAAAAAAGATTATCGAAGAGCATTATTTTATGTAAAAACGCAAATCTTTACACTCGAAGTGTAGCTACAGAATGACAAACTATAGGTGCCAGATCTTGCAACAGATATGGCTGCAATGTGTTAGTCAAGGATAGATATCTTGTGAACTTCTCTGTTCTTCCAACACATCTTTACGTCCTGGACTGAATGGCAATATAGGATATTAAATTATGGAAGATTTCAAAGTTTAGCCGGCAATCCAGGCTTCCCATAACCCATAAAATATTATACATATACTATCGGTGGACTTTGTTATTTTAATTTCTGCAGTTGAAATTACCTCTTAGCAGCGTAAAAGAGTATAATTTTGCGTAAATTTTTTTCCGGCATTAGAGAGATAGAGAGATAAATGTCACACGAATATGTATGTATTCATTACCGTGCTAATCAATTAGAAAAATAATAAAAAATTTTACTTCATTGTTAATATTCGTAAAACGGGGCGACGTTGCACCCCGGCAGGAGTAACTTTGCGAAAAAGAAAAGAGAGCTTTCAGAGCCGTCCGGTGGCGGAAAAACTAATCAACGAGCAACAGGAATCTCATGAATATCGAAACTGGAGTTAACGAATGACCCTCTTCGGTATTATAAGGTAGCGCGGGCTTTATTCGCTGTAACTCAAAGTTACCCTTGCCACTAATGCAATAGACTCTTATCTCGCAGCACGTTCTAATAAATAGAAAAGATTTACTGTGCATCAATTTGCAATATTAATTATTGCCGAAGAGGAACATGTAGTATTTTTTTTCTAGCTTTCTACATTACGAACGTTTTCAATTAACTATGTAAAAATTATGTAATTGCGTCAATTAGCAACACGACGCGTTTCAAAGCTGGACGCATTTCAATTTCAATTTCCCCCCGATACGAAAACAGCTTCTTTTTCTTTTAATAATGTTACGATATGAAGTAACTTCAACATATCTTATTAATATTGTATTTGATCATCGTTGCAATCCCTAAATGCATTTTAGGCATGTTTGAAGGTTTGACTCACGAATTTATTGATTATCCATGCGCGAAAGCTCTTTCGATCTCGTCATCCATGTAGCGCTGTTCGATACGCTCGGAGACGCCGGAAATGTACTATCGCAATCACTCCCGGGGTGCCTCAACTTTGGGATTTCGATTTTACGTCGAAGTTAAGTCGACATTTATTTGGATCGCTCCTTCCGCCCGAATGTAGCTAGCCCGGCGGTTTTCCTTACAACGGGAAACCGGGAGGCGTCCCACGAGCGTACGCTGGAAGCCGCGAGAGTTTGAAAGTCTGGGGGGACTGTTCCGCAAACTTCATTTCGTCACACACGTACGGAAAAAGTGTGCGAGATCGTTGAATCCGAATCACAATATTCCCGGCGGACTCGCGACGGACTCTAATACACGTATTTTCATAAAACGACGGCGCTTTCGAAATAAGATTCCGATCGATTTTTTCGCCGTTCGCCGCACGCCCGCAAATGGGCGGCATTTTGTGACTATTAGGGCCTCCATCGCGGGTCTCGAGAGGCCCACTGAGGTAAGACGCTCTTGAGAATGTGCCAGGAAATTTTGCTGTACACGTATCACTTCGATTTTATCACTGAAATGGTTTTATGTCCTATATTCAAGGAAAGAAAAGTGTAGCTGCCGTAGCTAAAAACTGCATGTGGCAACTAAATTTCAGTTGTAAAATATGGACAGCTAATATTTAGTTGCGATAGTTAAATATTTTGTCTATCGTATTAGGTGCGACAGTAAATCGTTTGCTGCGGTTTAGAAATTTATAGCTACGGCAGCAAAATATTTTTAGCAAACCATGATTAGCTACGGTAGCGAAACTTTTTTTCAGGATTACTCAAAATGAAATCGAATTTCTTCGACTAATTGCAAATATCGTTTGTCGTTTATTCTCTTCAACATATATCTATTATTTGCATTAAATGTATATTATTGTCTTTGTACTTATTTTTCATCTGTTCCTAAGTAGACTTAAAAATTTTGGTAATATTATTTTGTATGCCAGCTAATTTAAATAAATTATTTAATAATTAAATGTTAATTATTTGATTATATTTTTCTAGAAATTTTTATATTGCGATGTACGATCACAAAATACGTGCATCATAAAGCAAACGTGTCTACAGCAGCGATTTACAGCTAAGGCGCGATTTTAATATATTGTTTTAATGACGCTCTCAAGAATTATAAAAGGACGCTTGAGTGTTAATCTGAAATCAGTTCCAAGTTATTCGCACTCCAACTAAATTGAAGCATTTTCTTCACTTTTTCAAACTTTCACTTCGGCAAAAAGTATTGGCAGAAACGTCGAACTTTGGTCTTTACTTAGTTTAATTGACTAGGAAGTATATATAGTAAAAATGATAAAAATTTATGACGTGACAGTGTCTAGTGCATTTATCACTTTATTTACTGTAAAGCTAGCTAATCTGTTTTTCTTAAATTTCGCCACGTTGTAAACATATCACAGACTGACGTAATTAAAAAATATACGAGATACAGTAAAATACGCGATAATGTTAGAAAAATAAACGCAATATTTTACCGAAAAAGAATTTAACGAGATTCGTGACTCGATGGAAATCTTTTTCAGCATAAATGACTTGTTGGTTTACCATTTTCAAACTATCAGAGTCTTCTTTTTTTATAACAAGACTCAATTTAAATGTCTCTTAAAGAACGGCTAGTTGAAAGTTGCTCGCAAGACGGATGTAAAAAATCTATATACAGTTGTTAAATCACACGCGCTTCGCGCGTGCAGTTTGTGGTCGAGCATTGATATTTTTAAGAATTTGTATACAAATTCTTAAAAATATATGTATGGTACATGCAAAGAAGCAATTGTATGCGCAAAGTCAATTTAAAATAAAAAGTAATTTGTCACTCACTGATACGATTCGCAACAGCAGAGTTGTACATCGTCAATTGTATATATTAAACTGTAAACATACAAATATATATATATGATTATTATAGACTAATTATGTAAAATATAAATGATTGTATTACATATACTTTATATTTTATATTTTTAAAAACAGGTATTTATTAAAATACTTATATATAATAGAATACTGAAAAATCTTCCTTTTAAATATAAACTCACAAAATTTTATACGTATAGTTTTGTCTCTAACACTATTCGAATCCTCGTTCGAATCATTTGAATAAATAAAATAAAAGCACACAACAGATGCTTCATTTTGCACAAGTAGCAAATAACAAAAATGTAAGACACTCACCTCACCAATTCTCCGCCGTTGCCCGATGCCTGTCAGGCCTCCTCCTCCTCAGTTTCCTTGTGGCACTCACACAACACTCACTCGCGCGAAAATCATCGATCGCGCGAAATTTCGGGCACTCCCGTACGCGATGTGAAATACCGCGAAACGCACGAAATATTATTAACAAATATCGCGTAACTTTCTGTCGTACCAATTTCTCAAACTAACAACTTGCATTTTTGATTTGGAGGAAGTAGGATAATGGATAAATTACTTTTAAATTCGCGATATACAACTCAACGCGAGCATCGGTATCCAAGCATGATCTGCGGTAAAGAAGTATTATAGTTATTAGTCCGCGACGAAATGATATTTTACAATCTTTATTGTCATTCAATCTAATCCTCGAAGTGAATTATGTGAGCGAAGCTTCCGGCAATATATATATATATATTATATATATATAGTTGTTATTAATTGCAATAGTTATTCGAGATAATGTAATGACGCGCGATAAGCGATTTTCTCTACTTTCTGCCTGTTCGAGTTGCGAAGAACAGAGCGAATTACAGTGCGAACGCCAAAGCCGCACAAATTTCTTTCGCTTTTCCCGAAGATGGAACAAATTACACGAAATCGATAGATAATTAAAAGCGCGGTGCGTAAACGAGATGTAATCGCGACAGAGTACCACGGTTTACATTCATATTTTAGTCTCGTAAAATATCTATACGTTGATAAAGAGCCGTCGCCTCAACATGCAATTCGTTTCTCCTTGCAAGTTGAAGAAACTTAATAATTACTCGAGGAACCTTACTTGTTACTGATAGAGGTGTACAAATTAATAGCGATTTATCCCTGCATTCATCGCGATCGAGTCTTGGAAACCGATAACGCAAAAGTAATACGACACACGGAGCGACACTCGACACTGCTTGCCGGCTCGACGTTCGGCGAGCGAATGATAGCGCGGCCGACCTTCAGTGTACACGATGGTACGCAAAAACATCGTACGTCACCGCGCCGAGTGAAAAACAACAAAAAAACGTTGAGAATTCGTTGTCCCGCCTACGAAAAGGAAAATTCCGTACTGAATATTTTACATTACTTTGTTCCGTGATTGTTACTACGTGTTGCGTATTATTCCGCGGACTTATTGGTATTGATTAAATTAACGATTAATTCTGTTCAATCGAGAAAATGTTTCGAAACAAAAATCGTTGTTACTTAAATTCCAATTACTAAAATTAGAGATTTTACCTCAATTGTTGGTGTATACAAATGTATATTACTAAATTGCAAATCTTCATTTATTATAGGCAAAAATTATCGAATTATTTACTTTAATAACAATATAAATCGGTATGAAATACTTTATTGGAAATAGCATTGCGCGCGCTATTTGGTTTTAATTTATATTTATTCATGATGTTCACGCATTAAGATTTTCTTCATGTGAAGAAGATGTAATCTGACGTTGACATACTGTTAAAATACATATTACATGATCTTCGCACTGACAGCTACTCGCAGTATAAAGCCAAGCGATAAAATCAGCATCGCGGAGCAGCGTTAATTAAACGTCTTACATACCTTTTCAAAAAGAAGATTAGAAGAATGAGAATTTCTTTCATTCTTCTTCACGCAATTAGATATTTAACTTTAACTTTATTTTCTTTAACTTTTTGTTTAGTCTCTAACTTTCTCTAAGTATATTTTTGCATAACTGTCAAAATTCACATGCGAGCTGAAACATGATACGAATCTAAAAGAGAAGTGAATCACACTGCGCTTCGAGAAAACTAATCGACATTCGCGCTGGTAACATCTCTTTTTTAGAAAGGAATAACTCGCAAAATGTTTCATAATCAACATTAAAATGCCTTTGTAAGTAGAATTACATAATAAAACCTACTAATCAGAAAGAATCAATTAATTTATAAGGATATTGTCCCCAGATTAAAGAATTACACGAATGAAGTTTATCGTATTCATCTTTTATAAAGTTTGGTTTGCCCACGCTGTAGGCGGGCTAATTATGTGCGTTGCTTTGAAATGTGTACGTATACAGTTGGTCAAATATACGTCTGTAATCAACGCAAATTCCACAAAGGCTCTCAAAGAGCTTTCGGACGTTACGCGAGAAGGAATTTATTTTCGGAAGCGTAGATTGCTGAGAATATGAATCTCTGAATTCATCAACGTTAATTTGACCAAAAAAAAACGGCAGTGAAAGAATAAAGCATATCTATTTATATCAATTTAGTTTATAACTAATTTGCACCGTAAAATAAATGTGCACGTCAAAAAGTTTATGTATCGAGGATTTGTCATATTTATCGTAATGAAAATAGTTATTTGCATAATGTGTTCACCGTAAATGCTAATACATTTTCGGGATATACGTATTCTAGATGTATTCGGAAAACGTAATAAAACATACAAGTAAAAGATATTTTGAGTAAGCACCGTTTGATCGTGAACCTAATTGCAAAAATAATATTCGTCCTGCAATTAATCGCGTGCAAAAGTGACCATTATATCGTATTAATAGCGTGCTAACTTTCAGTTACGTCGCTATGCACATTTGCAGGCCATATAAATTGAAATATGTACCCATTAAATTTTCCGACGCCGTAAAGGGAGACCGCCGTAATTGAGTCCTAAACATTCAATTACTATTCATCCTGCGCAGTTGCTTCTCTTATAGAACGAAGACTCTGATAGCGCTAATGACTAATTATCCAGATACACGTTGGGAAAAGGATCAAGCACTACTTTTCTTGTTCAACTAGAATACGCATTCTTTCGTACAAAATATATACATAAAGATAAAGATAGCTTTGCATATGAATATCACGGTAGCGTAGCTGAAATATGCAGCAGATTACTCAGATTTCCCTACATAATTCATGACTTAGATGCGTTTACGCCAGATCTTGGGTTGGCGATATTCGGGTTCTCTATCTTAACTAACTCCTATCTGGGGAGTTAAACTCTTAGTCATGTGGAAACCGCGACGCTGTCCCGGCTGATTGCGCGGAGGATTACCTAATTTTCGAGTTGCGTCAATATAATTTACTAAGCCGCATTAATGTAGAAGAGAAAAAAGTTAAAGAGGCCAGCATGGAATTGGATCGCGAGAAGACAACGTGTACTTATATAGACGGCAGCATTTATTGTAATCTTTGAACTTCGTATTTGATGCGTAATGATGTGTAATTATTAGAGGAAAGTCCTCTATTATGAGATAGGATATTAATATGAGATAGTAGGATTTTCACGTCCAAATTCAATCACAAATCTCTTTTCGCAACGATTACACGATCTAACAATAAACTCTCCATCAAACAAATTTTACTCCTAGGGCAATAAATTTATAATGGAACCAACCGATGATGCCTATTAATTTAACAGACTCACCGCTGTCTCATATTAAGAGTCTATCTCATAATAGGGGACTCTCCGCTATACATATATTTCTCCTATTTGTTTCCCGCTGTACTAATTACATAAAAACGCAGCTTGTTCACATTAATTAAACGCTAAATAACTCGCTGCTTGAAATACTTGGAAAAATCGCTTCTACGTCGCTTTAAATATTTCATCCCTATTGACAGTGTTCAAAGATAGACGACAATCACCCGCGCTCCTTTCGCCGGCTTTGTGCTGACTTGTGACTGCTCAGATCCGAAATTACTTGAATTCATCGGTTACTCGAGACGACTCGTTTCCGCGCGGAGTCGACGAGGATCATTTGGCGCGCACGTAATCGCGTGCCACTCAGACGTTTTTCCCCGGGAAGCGAGGAATCCGCGTATTCGCGCGAAACGGGGAAACCTCCGAGAGGCTTTCCAAGTTTCGGGGACCACTCGGTAAACTTCGTTTCGACTCACCGAGGGTAAAGAACGACGCGGGATCGGGTGCATCCGAGTCACGCTGCTCCCGGAGGATTTCGCGCGCGGGTCTCGTTTAGGTGCACATACTCCGCGCGCGCGCGCTCGCGCTCGATGCGAGCGTTCTCGACGTGCGAAATGAGATTTCCCTTGATTTCTTCCGCCCCCGAATCCGCAACGAGGTGTGCACGCGCGTCATAGAAATGCGCTGTACGATGACATCGTTACGGTCAGCCGCTTTGTTCGCGACGCGTTGTACTCATTTACGTTAGATCTGATGAGACTCTCTTTCACGCATTAGCTCTTTCGTGCATCCAGTTGTACCTCGTTGATGAAAATCTCCATATTGCAGACACCTGTCTACAATAACGATATAACAATTTGCGGGATAAACTGCCTCGTGCATTTGTGGATACTATACGTTAATAAGCGGTGTCTGGCGAAATTTTGTGGGAATTGTAATATAATCGGTGTTTGTCACGTATGTACAATATCGTGTATTAAAATCGTAACGTATTGGCCAATTGTACGCATTATATCGCATAATTTTATTCACTACACTAGTAATAGAAACTTCTTTAATAATCAAGCTGGATCCTAGAGTCTGAGTCTATTTTTCTTTCGTACAGGTCCGGCGATGGAATGGTTGCAACACTGTTTTTTTTAAATCAGTTTAGGATTTAGAGTGAGATTTATGTTCCAAAACATCTATGGCGAATATTTTACTCGAGAAGCAGGTCGGAAACGCGCAAAGTTGTTTCGGAATGGCCATCGAGTAAAATATTCCTCGGGGAAGAAGATTTGGGAACGTAACCCTGACTCTAAATGTACTAATCCCTAAACTCATTAAAAGAAAAGTGTCGTAACCATTCTGTCCATCACTCTTTCCAACTTTTTCTCAACTAAGCCAATTACGCGCCGAATTATTTACAGATTATTTCTAAAAAATGTGTAATGAACATTACTAAATTTAATTTGGTGTACTATCTTGGCATAACTTCTCTGTATCAAGTGTCTTGTTTACCGTATGAAATGTTGCGGCCTGTAACTATTTCCGATCAATTGCGGAATGCCGAGGCTGTTGATCATTCGAAATATGCGGACGCATTTAAAATTAACGCCGACTTCCAGCTAACGCGCGGTTCGTGTCGTTTAAAGGCGTAAATGCCGTTTCAGGAGGACGTTACCCGATGCCTGCGGGCTTCTCGATGCGAGGGTCACTTGAATGAGAGCCACGCTCGAGTTTCAAAAGTGAACCGACGTGATCCGTTTTGTCCCGCTTTGTCAGCATTTTCTGTACTTCGAAACGGCGCGAAGTCTTTCGTCAACGATTTGCAACGTTATTCTGTTAACATAGCACTATCGATTTTCGCGCGTGGCTCAGGTGACGCTACGGATTTTTTTCTGCGAACGGTCACAATCCTTTTTTTTTTAAATAAATCTTTTAGCATACCTCTCCATGTGTACCCATGAAAATATTTCGCGCTTCTAATGGAAAGTCCACCGCAAATCGATTGCCCTCGTAAAATTGTATAACAACGAAGATTGAGAGACGTGTAATGTATAACTGTAGTTTAGAAGTCACTCCAGTGATTTGCGAGTGAATACATATATGTATATATTTATCCTTTTTTAAATTTATAACGTACATACGTTTATTATTAGAACGCAATACTTTTTAATCAAAGATAAAATCAAAGTGAATAAGAGATCAAAGGTCCGAAAGGCTATTACTCGAAAATGTAATATCCTGAAAAGTCAGAGAGAACATTTTTGTGTCTTTGTTTCTTGTAAAATAGAAACTGACATTATGGGATGTGAAAAAGTTTCTTTTGTTCAATTGTTATTTTATTAAATTTGTTATTTGAAAATTGCAAAATGCTACTAACAATAAGTTCCCGTTGTTATGGATTTTCTTAATAAAACTCGTACAATAAAAAATAAATTTTTTATGTGCATTTTGTGTACATTTATCATATATAATTATATTATATAAATAATAACATAATAAGAAATAATAATATTAGAAAAGCAAATAGAAAAAATAAAAAGTATAAATATAAATAAACAAATAAATTATCAATAATTAAAAAATTATAATCTATAAATATCTTCGTGTAATAAAAAATATGTTTTCAATCCTTAATATTATTTTGTAAATAGTTACTATTGTTCAAAGATTTTGCTTATGCAATAAATGAAATAAATACATTGCGCAGTAAATTAAATAATAACAGTCCGTAATCTCTCTCGGTGCAACTCTTTTCTAACACACTGCACGCGTGATTTACGAATTAACTAACTGGCATAAACAATCGGTCATCAATAGTGCCATATGATCGACCAAAAGTATCATCTATGGACTAATTAAACATCATTTCGACAAAAGTTTAACGACAACTGCGCTAAATACACCTGCCGTAATTGACAATCTGCGTAATTACGGCACGCGATATATTAACGCTGAATATCGCGTATTGAAGTGCTTCACGCGTTCCGCATAGTCGCAGCTATTTATTCGGTGGAATAATGTGACATAATGGAAATTCTAAATGAGAGCCGATTTGCGTGTCGCGTTACAAACAATGCCATTTTCGCGCTGGCCACGGGTTTGTATTTAAGCCCGGCGCAGATAATAATCGCGCGCTACGCGAACGCGGCCGGTGCGTTCTGCCGGTTTTATCGCCGAATCCGCAAAATCGCACGCGCAATCTACCTGTCGCCCACCGACCTGTTCTCTGTTTCGACGACCGCGCGCACCTGCGTGCACTTTTTCGCGAAGACGCGGGCAACTCCAAGGAACAACGTTAAATAGACCCACTCGATAGTTGAGCATCCTCTAATTTCCCCGAGGTTCCTCGAAGCAGCCACAAATGAGACCGCTTTATTGAAGAGGAGGTTTATCGTAATGCCGTTTGCTTAAGCAATATTTCTACTCGATTTACCTGCGCTGATCCGACGAGACGTTACAGTCGCATTAACGCAACACACCGTGCCGCAATATTTTTCTGCAAATAGCCATTCGCGCGATTGCTTTATGGAAGGACAGAAATTCAATGGCACTGTTAAGCCCGACCGGTGCCCAGAGGAATCAAGTAAAGCCCTTTCGCCGCCGCGAGAAAGAATAAAAGAGGGTCGGCGTATGCTTAATAGATATTTCAACGATAAAGTAATATTCTTCTTGGCAATTTTCGGCGTGACGCCGGACAATGCGCTCTTTTAATTACGCGGTCGCACATCGCGTATCGCGGGGATTTTGCAGAATTTTATCTGGAGACTTTTCCCGGCCGCGCCGTAAACGCGCATATAAATGTTCGCAGCGATGCGTGTCGTTATCGCATGAATATGTAAACACGGCCTCGCCTTTTACCCCCGACAGACTTTTCCGTTCTTACTTCCGTTGTGCAGACAAGCGAGAGCCCCTTTGACGACAACCGACTTTAAGCATTCGTCGACGAACTTTGGCACCGTAAAGAGATGTTCATACGCAGCGAAAGCACCCGAAGTTTGCTTGAGACACGAAGTTTAATTATTCAAAGATCTCTCGCTATTATCGCGTCGAGTGTCATGTGCACGAGATATATCGTACTTGTGTATTTGTTGACATCAATGGATGTACACGGAGAGAATTTTCTTTTAAAATTTATCCTAAAAATCATGTGATCGTGAGGCAATACGGCATTTCAAAGAATTTTATGAGAGTTTTTGGATATTTCACCGTAATATTTACCAGGTTTGGGAAGTAACTCGTTACTTGTAATAAAATTAAAGTTAAAGTTATCAACATTATCGAGTTATGTCCCCCTGTCCCTGCCTAAATGTCTACCCACCTACCCGTATTCCGCTATATTGTCCTATCCATTTTCCTATCTACTCGCGTTGCAACTTTCTGTTAATAAACCTACAAGTCTTTCGTTAAAACTGCGACGCCATTTATAAGAGGTCCGATTTGGGGTTATACGCAATTCAATAGAGATTTAATAAGGGTCTTTTTAATCTTGCACATATGCGAGAATATGTTAAGAAGATAAGAATATAACCCACCCGAATTTTGGCAAATAAGAAAAAATCAACATACTTCGTACAACACCTTATTTACATATTCGATCAACGTGGCCAATATTGACCACTTACCCCGTCGTATTCCTTCGTCGGGCCAGAAATAGACCTACCATTCGTCGTTCCTGGCCATACAGTCTAGTCATTTTGACCAGAGATCATGAAGTTAACTCAGTTGCGTTTATTGTACGGTGTCGATGTTAAAATGTATAATTTTCAAGTTTTCGGTTTATTAACGGAAATGTATAATCTTGAAATTTTTCTTTTATTAATGGAATCGCACAAATGCTGGTCAGAATGCAGAACGTTGGGTCGAATTTCATCGCGATACGTCTAATTGAAGAATTAAATATCAATTATTCTTATCCGTGCTTAATTATATTGTAATATTTACTCATCGATAGTTTAAATTGATACATCGGCCATTTCTGTTGAAGTAAAATGCATGGTAAAATTTTAAAACTCTCATAAAGTTCTTCAAAGTGCCACGTTGTCCCACAATCACATGATTTTCAGGATAAATTTTACTAGTAAAATGTATGGTAAAATTAAAAAATTCTCATAAAGA
>NW_011967130.1:479566-499138 GCF_000949405.1 Vollenhovia emeryi
AATTACATTATATCCAGGATAAATTTTAAGAGAAAATTCTCTCCGTGTAGTAATATAATATAATATAGATAAGAGTTATATAAATTAAATTTTCACAGAGCAGGAATTATTATATGAACTAACAGATAACTGTGCAATTTAGTTTTTATAGGCACTTTATGTGCTTCTTCATACATCTGATTTTCAATATTTTAATAATTAGTTCGCTTGTACTCGTTGCTTAAAATTGAGCATTTCAGATTTGTTAACTAGGATTTTATTAGCGATATACAGCATTCAATGATTAAAGTGTTCTTATTGAACTGCCAAGAAGTTATTACCCACTTTCAGTTTTGAACATAGTTTAGGATAAACTTTACTGTCATCGTTCATCATCTGTAGAAAAGTAAGACAGTTAAGACGACACACTGTGATCGAGAATGTTACGGAGAATGTTAATAAATAAAATCATTTTATTATTCCGCGTAATAGGAAAAAACTTTTATTATATTCAATTAATTAGAACATTTTGAAAAAGTACGACAGTACGTTATTTTAAATAAATGATGATAACTGATCGCTACCCGTGTAAATCCGCTGCTATCATGTTTATTTAACATTTTCAATTTATCTTTCTATAATTTTACAATTTTTCGTTTGAAACGGGTTTATATAAATATTCAGAAGCGAATTAATTTACTTGTTATTTTCATTGTTATTAATTTTTCAAATTTAATGTGGTGTCTACATTTTCAAGAGCGTGATTTAAACGAGTTGGCGAAGGTCGTAAATTCCCGATATAGAACGTTCTTGCGATGCGATAGCAAAGATATCTGGTATGATTAAATCTGTGATTTATAAATACAAGACTTCGCCTGCGATAAAGTCGTTAATTAATAGAAGCTATTTTTGCACCATCGATAATCCCATCTCCAATGATATCCGTGGCATTAGAAATGGATAAAGTTACCGAATCCTACTAATAGATTTTACACGTAACAAATTTCTACCGGATATCCTTCATACAAAGTACGTTAATGCTAATAAAGTATGTCTATAGATTAAACATGGTAAAGAGTTCGGGCACGATTGACAAAAATAATCTTATACAAATTATGACAATTCAACGCGTTCGAGGTACGTAAATTTCTCGCAACGTGACAAATTAGCTAAGGTTCACCTTCCACATTTAATTGGTTTTCGTTCCTAACGACGATTCGCGACCGCGACATATTTCCCGTTAATCAGACGACCAGCTCGAAACTTTTTCCATCCGTTTCGCCTGTAATCCCGAAGCGACCTCACTCCACGTCGTTTACTTCAACTTTCTCAAAGCGGCGTTTTTTCGACAGTCGCCGAAATATTTAACGGGGGGGAACTTCCAAGCGGCGGCGCGTGGTCGCATGAACGAGATGTACGATTAGCATAGCGACTCGTTAAAAAACCCCGCCGGCAAGTAGAAGTTGCGCCAGGCTTCGATTTTGCGCATACGTTCCGTGTAAATCGCGCACCGCAAATTAAAGAAGTTAAGTTATATCGTCCGGACAGTCGTGTGTATCGGCATTCTCTCACCGTATAATACATATATTCCGTTTTCTTAGTAATTTAAAAACTCGTCCGGATTAATCAACATTTTTCACTACTCAATTCATGATAATTTAAAATTGTGCATGTAAACACGGTGGATGGAATATCACAATTCTCACAAACCGATTAACATCCTTAGAAAAATTTTTCGTTTCTTCGCTTCAAGATTGGACAGATAATAATTTTGCGGATACATTTTTTCCGGCGTATTTACACGAAAAAAAGTGTTGTAGCAACAAGATGTGTATTTGAAATAAAATCGTTGAAACAACATCAATATTAATGAACGAAAAACATCAGATAGTTTTCGTAATCTGAATATTTAGTTCAATGCTTAAAATAAAAATCCATAGCAAATACAATTGAGTGAATTATTTATGTTTGTGGCAGTCCGTTACCATTTAATTCAAGCAACTACATTTCTTTTTAATTCAACGGCATTTTTTTCCGTGTACGTGACGTGTCTGGCGACGCAATTTATTCTTACGCAAATGTAAATAGAATTAATATTTCGTAATTGAGCAAGTTGCAACGAGAGAGGATAAATGTTACTTACAAAGGCGCAACGCCTTTTCACCGAGGGATTTTCTCATATTTGCTGTTCGCTTCGGATAAATATAATTAAAAACTTATTAGCGATAAGCAGAGACCAAAAACAATGCTATAATAATTTATCAAAAATATAATATGTCAAGTAATATCAAAAGTTATTTCTTTCATGTGCCTGATTGATCATTTTTGTTTTCTAATAAATCTTTGCCCGAGATACATTGACCACTTACGACCATCGATTACGTTTTTATTTCTCGTTTTGCTCCGTTTCTCTCTCTGGTTAAGAGCGACGATCGATAGGTCCAATATGACCGAGAATTCTCCGAGTCGAACGAAAACGTTTATATAACGCAAGGCGCGTTGAACAACGAGTTGCATGACATTATATTTTCCTAAGTAAAAAAGATTATTGGTCACACGATAATGATCGCGTCTTTTTGTTGCGGGTATAATGGGATTTTTTTGCTAGATATTATCGCAAGCGACACATTGTCATTATATTTTTTTACAAGCTTTTGCAGCGAAACGTTGCGAGCGAAGCCGCGTAATGCTTTCAGCCATTATTATACTATCGCAGCTTCTTTAAAAAGAAGACACACGTTAATTAAACTATTGTAGCGCGCGTTGCCACAGCAAGCTAAAAAGTTAGCATGACTCATTTCGAAAAATGATGGCATATTACATGTAAATGGCAAATGAGAAAATATTGTGCTATACGCTTACCGACGTATAATTGCATTAATTAAATGTAGCTCCAGATTAGCTGAGCTCTACATATCAAAGATCTTGTAAAATTACATGATTTAACAGCACATTGAACCAGTAGGGTATATTAAGATTTTTTTTGTATCGTGGGAATTTCCGAGAATACATTTAGAAGGGAATGCGACTCAGGAGTATTTCACGCGGTGTCACGACTGTAATTTTCAGGATGTAAATGTTGAACGATAACGAGTGAGTAAAACGACGTGGGAGAGCCTGGCACTTTAAACGAGCGCGGAAATAAGAAAACGGAGTAAGGAAAAATGCGGAAGCGTACTCTATATTTTATTCGATCTGCCTCTATATAGCATCTTCATTCGGCCACACGTTCTCGATTTCGCGCACGCTCATCCCCGAGAGTCGCCAAGTGATATTCCTCGTGCTGAGAGCATTAAAGTCTTTGCGGTGGGGTGACAGAAAAGTTTGCCGAGTAAGTATACAGGGGAGAGGAGGGCTAAAATATTTTCGCAGAAAAAGCTACTTTTCCTAGAGCGAACTTGGTTCCCCTCTGTCGTCGATGCGTCGATCCGGTTGCCCTGGACGCTATCGCTATACCGCGGTACCGTTGCATACCCGTTTCATTCCCCGGCTATATAACGGAATCAACATGCTGAAATTGAAATTCGTCAATCGCTCCCATCTGAACTTTTTCTATCATGTTTGACACGTGCAACCTTTGCCCAAAACGATGTACCGAAATGGGCAAGCAGATATTTTAAAATCAATTTCAAGCCCAGTCTTTTTCTCGACGAAAAATACAGATATATCGAGTCTTTAGTTATAAACAATTGGTGAGTAACATTTTTATTGGCTAACGTTTTATATATATATTCTCTCATAATTCTCGTTCGAATTAAAATAAAAGATACTTTGACTTATCGACGCGATGCGCAGCAGCGAAATTATATCACCTGCGTTAATTCAGAAAAACTTTTTTCTAAATTAAAATAAAATGCTTAACGGAATGTGATAAATAAAGGTTTCATTCTTGTCTAAAAACTTGTAGGTATAATGAATTGATTTTCTATAAAAATTGATTACTTTTGAAAATCGCTCTAAGTGTTACGCAATAAAACTTTAAATTGATTAAAAATTGTACGCATCGTGCAAAATGAAGCGCGGAATGTGTTTTACAATCGTCGCGAGAGTACACGATCGATTACCTCGGCAACAATTAATGAGTAATTAATTATTCACCTCGTGGTTGCTCCGCCGTTGCGTTGCCCGAGGCCTCCCAGGCCTCTTCCTCCTCGGTTTCTTCGTTGCACGCACTCACACAATGTTCAATAACGAAAACACGGCTAATTATGATCGCGTGCGCGTTAATTATCAGAATTCCACTATCGCGTTCTGCACGGCACTGTCGAAGAAGTTAATCGAGTAAAAGGCATTTTACTAGATGGCGACGTACTTTATTAGAATAATGGAGAAAAGGTTGTATTTCACCTTGACACCTTGAAGCGACTTGATGCAATTAATAAAATCCAATTAACGGTTAATTAAAACACGATAGGACGCGCGAAAATATATAATCCAAATTTGATATCGCACGCGTAATACGTTTCGACCACACAAATCACGCGAGATGTACACGTTGTTAATAAAGCGACGATATATCACGATTTTCCGTTACTTAAATCACGCATACAACTCGGAAGTTTCTGGGTCACCCCACATTTTCGACTCGAATACCGAAAAATTCGGAACGCAGTACAAAATGTAACATTGATATGTCGTAATATTTCAAATCTAAGTATTAATAGTTCAGATCTTATATCGAAGGTCGTCTTTCTAGCGAGAAATGACTCGTCGATCGACGTCGAAACGAAGTCAAATCATTTCTCACTGGGTTAAGATCAGCCTTAGATACTCCATAGTCAATGAAAAGTTCCATACAGAATCTCAAGATGGGCTCAAAACGGTCTTAAATGTAAGACCTGATTATGAATATCGGCCTAAATCTATTAAGGTAACGACTACCGCACGAGGCACTGATAAAACAATAATTTGTAAATCTGATCCCCAGTGGGGATCTTCATTTCTATTACGAACTTGCGCAGGGTATCTGCTTCGATAAATCCGTCATGACACATTTACGAGCAGTTAATTAAAGCACGAGGTAATAATTGATAAATGCTCGTAGGGAATGATCATGTATTCTCTTAGCACTTGTCGCGGTCGCGTCTCGAGGGGTAATGCGATGACACGCGGAGCCGCTCGAGTCTCGGCGTGCGAATGGCAGAGGGTGACCTTGCGTGTGGCGCGCATCGTTAGAAACAAGTACCAAGGCCGCAAACGTCTCGTTGCCGTTACGGCAAAATTTATACAAACTACAAGATAAATGTATACCGAATATTCTGTTTCTACATTAATAAATGGCTCGCCTAGACTCGCTCCTCTAAGAATTCTTCTACTATCCTGCGCGCTCTAAAATCAAAGACGACAAACACGTTACTTTTAAATCGGTAAAATAATTACTCGAAGATCTATCGCGAAGCGAATTCCGATTGTCGCTAAAGCAGTAACTACTGGATATTGCGAAACTGCAGATTACAATTCTCGTTCTCTGCAGCCCTGGATTTCTACCTCAAACGGATAAATCGTTCGAAATATCTGCTTCGATAAGTAGCCGTCCCCTCGATACGCTTACGAATTGTTATCCGCGGGAATTAATTACGAGGGACGATAATCGTTAACTGTTCGTGGGGAATAATTGCGTTTTCTCTTGGCACTCGTCACGATCGCGCTTCAAGGAACAATAACGCGACAATGGTAGCATCGGTCCGCTTGAGGTTTGGTACCGTGCGAATGGTAACGTGGTGACCATGTTTATTCAACGACACGCTATACGCCGCAAAGGACGCCGAGCGCTAGTGGCTATTACATCGCTGCTGTAAGATATTTAACGCACTGCAAAATGTATACGTACGGTGAATATTCTGTTGGTTGCGTTAGAATCTAATATAAACTGTCACACATTTCGCTTTGTGGACTCGTTAGTGTCGTCTAAAATGCTGATTAATTTCCCTCGCAATCAGTCGAGAACTTTTATCTTCAAGAAAAGTTTAGGTAATTTGTCAGTTTCATACGAACCTTTCTTCGTTACGGACGTTTCTCTTTTACAAAAATTGACTGTACCGAACTTGATTACGGAGACATCTGTTGATTATGAATTTCCGGGTACAGACTCACGCTCTCTAAAAATCAATCAGTGAATTATTACTGAAAATAGTGAATAGTCACTGAAAAAGTTGTATACTTATAACTGCAAATCGGTGACTATTCACTGTTGTCAGCGATAATCCATTGATTGTCTTCTAGCGAGTAAATTCACGATGTTTCTTAGAACATACGGGCATGGAGAGACCGATACGGTTACCACATGTCTAATTAGGGTTGACACAACCCCAATAAATAGTAATATTTGGGACAGCTATATCTGTCATATCCACATTGGTGTGATAAGTAGTGGAGACAATTATACACGTTTTGTTCAGCAAACTTAGTGAATGTTGCAACACAAAACAATGTAGACGCCCCTGCTATTTATACGGCAACGTTTTAATTGTAGTTATTTTTACCTTAGCCGGTCTCTCCGTGTGTATTCTACTTGATAACGTTGTAGCTTTTTTCTTAATAAGTTAATCTCTTGCCAGTTTGGTCGACTGTAAGTTTGCGACTTATTTTTATTCATCACTGGCGACACTAAGCACCACTACATTGTTAGATAATTTGCTTGTAACAGCTATTACAGCTATTATCAAGCTATTTGCCGACGTAAGCTGACTGTTACGGTAACAATTTACGCTAGTAAGAGATTGAGGCAAAATCAGCTGATTGTGAATAATAAACACCGACAAAGTAAATATTAATAATATGCGACAAGCGATACGAACAAAATCTGCGCGGTAACGTTGGTCAATTTTAATTGTTTATTCACATTCGAAAATTATCTTTGATACTTTCATATCGAACCATTTCCGGTCTAATTAATCCCTGTTACGTATTGAAGCATCGTGCGATAAACGGTAATGCTCGGAAAGTATTCAAATGCATATGTAACACGTTACGCGTTATTATTATTTATATGTTGTCAAATGCATTTCGCTTTTCGAGAAGATACCGCGCCGCTAACTGTAAAGTATGATTTTCCTAGGTAAGCGTAAAGAAATCGCGTAGTTCTCAATCGTAAGTCGATTTTCAAGCGTTCGCACTCGTGCCAAGATGTTATTTCGAACGTCGTTTTTCGAGAAAGCTGTATCCTATTCTCAACATAAATGCGATACGCGCATACAAGTTCTAGTTGAAAGTAGACAGCGCATCGCGCACGCGGAAATAGCCGTGTTACCGTGTGAGAGATAAAACAAGGACGAGAGTGTCACTTCCGTGCCATCTTCGCCGTCCTTTCTGCAATCGCAAGTGGTTGAAACGAGTGCGGAATTTGTTCCGCCGTATGTGTTTCGTTTCGTCCGCACCGTAGATCCTACGCCGTCGGTGTAAAAGAAAAGTTGAGCAGTTTTAGTAACAGCTCGTATAAAATACTTCGTATTCACAGGTCATCACGGGCGTGTGTTCTTATTTTTATTTATTTTTTTTTTAGTAATAAAGACAGACCGCTGCATCGCGTACTGCTGAAGAAAGGATAAGGGTAAAGCTGATAGTCTCTTTTATTCCTTTTATCGCATCATCCAGTCGGGTTCTACCGAGAAAGGGCGCTTTCTGCGAGCTTTTGTGATATCTCGAGACTGAGTCTCATTTACGATATAACAATTCCCTTTTATTATTTCTATAATATCTACGGAGAATAGTCGGAAATAGCACGGTCGAGAATCCGGTTAAAAAATTTTGTTGAATTGTTTTCAATTGGCTGCGCATTGCGTTTTTGCCGAACACAATAAAAGGAAATGCATACGAAAAATATTTTTATTGATATTTCTATTGATTAAATCGAGAATTTATTTGCACATAACGTATTTATTATGCATAATGTACGTTATTTAAATACGGTTATTCAATGAATTACATTGTTAGAATGCGAGTTTATTTGACGGATTAGACATACCTATATTTTTATTACACGTGTGTATATACTATTCTTTATATTTAAAATATATCAGTCGCAAGTTGTATCTATGATATCAGTATACCGATCTTATTGGCAAATAAATAATTAACAAATCTTTTTAACAAATTGTATAAGTAAAATGCTATAAAGTTGATTTTATCTTATTGAATCTGTACAAGTATAAATATTATAATATAAATTTTAAAATTTAAAATTTTAAATTTCAAAAATCCAAGACTTTGTCTTATCAGCAAAATAACAACGTGATTTCGAGCGTTTCGACAATGTTTCCAAAAAAGAAATTATTACGTTAATTTTCTTTACAATTAGGTGGTGGCATTTTGGCGATTGGATTGCATGTCTCAGGAATAAAATCTTAGTTATAAATTATTTACTCTCTAAAATCAAGAATTCAGTTGCAAAACAAGCTTGCGTTAAGGAAAACAATTTCTAAGTTTCGTTCTCGCCATCTGAGCCTTAAAAAATTATCCTCTCTGAAGAAAGTAAGCGTTTATCGAAACAAGTCGCTCTCCTTCATTATTCATAGGTTCAGCCGGAGAAGACCGAGCTTTTGCCTCTCGAGAAGCAAGAATGTTCCGTCTCTCGATTTTTCGATGACGCTTCTTGCCTTGAATATTTATGGTGTACTGTTTGTAATGATCGTAACTCTCGACGGCGTTCCTTTTCTCTGTTGTAGTCGACGCCGGCGTGCCTTTCCTCTCCGGCAAAACTCCGTGATTGTGCTCGGCGATTCCGCTCCCTCGCCCTTCTTTTTAGCGCCCTCAAAGAGGGATCGAGAACGGAAAAGGAGGAAAAAAAAAATAAATGAGCTCGCGACTGAGAAAACGCGACGCGCCTTCCTGAGGAGATAGGAACGGTTACCCTTCGTTAGAGGCAAAAAGCTAATGCGAGGTTACGCGAGATTGGACTCCGATCGGCCATTTATACGACGTCAATCGATCCTGGTTTTATCTGCTGTTGACTCGATGTTAAGCGAATCGTCCGTTCCAAGCCCCCTCCGACGACAAATGGCCATTGCTGACGTGCAACGCGCATCCAGCCGAGTCTACGAGATACAATACACATGTCTCTGGCGAACGCGAGCACACCCCTGCCCCATCGCATCACATGTGTATTACGTTTCTATATATATATATATGTGCTTTTCTACATATATATATATATATTTCTACGTATGCCACGTGATGCAGTGCACAGTTGTGGAATTGCTACTTGAAGTGATAATTTTTTGTCCCATGGCGACAGTAACATCCCGACACGCCGGCTCCGCAACTTGTTTGTTAGACGAGGCAATTTGTTGCTTCCGAGCTGGAGGCTGCTCTTTCGGACAAAGTGGACCAAGAGATTTTCGCCTGTGTCACGGTGAGAAACGCTTCTCGCACGAACTCGTGTCGAATTCGCGATCAACGATGAGACCACTGTGTGTGTGTGTGTGTGTGGGTATATGTGTGTTAAATCTATTAGTTAAACTTACACGGGATCTATCTCTTCGCGTTTTTACTTTTCTGCACTATCTCTTTGATCATTTGCTTCTTTAGCAGTCTACTGTTAATGCTCTGATAGGATTGATAATTGTTAAATAAAAACGAAGTGTGGAAAGTAATTTGTAATCAATCTCGGCGTCACGTGCTGGTAATTACGTAAATTATAAGACAGAAATCATAATGAAATCATAAATACATACGTTGTATATATTTATATTATAAAACTATAAAAGAGAGAGTTAAAGTTAGAACTAAAGATTTCATTTTAGAAAAATTTATAGAATCTTTTCGCTTGAGAAATATATCAGTGATAGATAAATTGTAGTCAAACGAATGGCATTAAAATGCGTGTCTTGTCCGATGGTAATTCCCGTACCTTTCAGAAGTTGGTAGATGCGATTGTCGAAATCGAGGTACTTGCCCGATATTTAAGTACACGTGTATATATTTTTAAGTGCAGGAGGGTGGTGCGGTGTGCAATTAATCGCTGATTAACGCGTAATTTCTCGCATATGAAATCGTCGATACGACATATGCGGATTGGAGTGTGCGAAGGTGTGAAGGTAACATATGAGACGCAAAAGCTTCGCAATAATTCGCGGGTAAGTAGGAACTTCGTCGAGGCTCGGGCGACGCACGTTCAAAAGCGATAATTACGCGAATTGAAATGTACGGAATATCTAGCGCCGCGGCGCCTAGGATCGGTATTAGTAAATCCCGCGGATGGCAGGGTTGAAACGGCACTGTAGTTATAATAAGAGAGAATGAAGCCCCGTCGCGTATATACTCCATTACAACGTGCCGGAATATTCATCGGTTGAGGATATGCTAAATACTGAATTCGCTATCGCAACCGCTTCTAACTGATCGCGGATATAACGCCGAGGATATCTGCGTGTGCATGTTTCAAGGTAGAATAGCGACTGATTACTAGATAGAATAATAACACGATGGTACGAAATACGATCTTCACATCGTTTTACTTCCGTCGAACTTCTGGAATGAGATCGCCTTACTAATTATAATTAAAATAATTACGTTAGTCTATTTGTAATTATTAGAAATACGGGTAACAATGTAACATGACATTTCCAACACCGAACACGCCAGTTTGAGTAATATTTCAAATGTTATATTAAAAAAATATTCTATAAATAAATTCAGAATAAAAAATATTACAGAGAGAAATGTGATTTTTTTATATGTTAAATAGAATAAAAAAACAATTAGCCATTACGTTGCTGAATGTGAACGCTTTAAAATTTATAAACAATATCTATTATTATGTAAACCAGAAATCTTGATTTAACATATATTATAGAAAGCAAGTTTGTCCTTAATAAATATATACGAAATAAATCGTATATATTTTATATAAATAGACAAATTCCATCAATTTATATTTTATAAAATATAATCAATTTATCTCGAAAAATATTGCGAAATGGACGAAAAACCCCTTCAGGAAAAGAGCACTAGAAAATATAACTCATGCTCATAACTCATACCCACTTTGTTTTTTTTTTACGCGACTTTTATAAATCGATGCTTTCCAATGTGCCGTGCTTTAAACCTACAATAGAATTTTTAAGGTAATTTCGAATTTTATCTCACACCTCAAAGACTTCTTGTTTTTATAAATACTTAATGAAACACACGCGAAATTTCAAAGCACTTCTCAAAGTGTCTGGCCAAGTAATTTTCTGCGGAGGGAAAAAGTCTAACGAGACGGATGTCTTTCGCGATGTTTATGTTCTAGTTTCTTATACAAGATGTAAAATCATATAACTAGAAATAATTATCTCGTAACAAGTTTCAGAACTGTCATTATTTCAAGAGAAAACAGTTGAGGAGAAAAAAAAACACGTTCTATCGTGATAATACGTCAGTATAATATTTCCTCCCCTAATAATAATATATGTAGCTCTAGATACAGCATAAGTTATCTTAATAAACAACCCACGTTGCGTGTTGTGGGATTAAATTCACGGGGCATCGTTTATTCCAACAGCGGTCTTCATAAACCAAAAGGGTGGAGGTGCCCAAGAATTCCCTTCCCTCGGAGACATCAATTATCGTCGTCCTAGTAACGAATCGGGGCCGAGCACGTCCATTCGACCGTTCTCACCGTTGCCCGAGGCAGAAAAGGGAGGAAGCAGCAGAATTCTCGAGAGGAATCATGTCAGCCGACATTCATAAACCACAACGGATGTAGATGTATTTGTTTGCTAAATATTCAGCTTATTTTTATGTTCAGTTCCTCCTCCCTCCTCATCTCTCTTTCCCAAAAGATGCAACGTTAGGACATTATTTATGAAGGACCGGAACGGCAAGAAGATACAGATGAAAAAGGGAAAAAAACACAGAACGAAAAGGCGAAGGGGGGGGGGGAGAAGGGAAGATAAGGACAATGTTTATTATATGCTTCAGGAAGAAAACTTCTTTTATGACTAAAATTGGACTCGCAACGGAGTTGTGCGACTCCGTCGGCTTTAACGCATTCACATATAAATGACAGCGAAAAGGAGAAGATCGTGAAAATAAAGGAGACCCAAGAACATAGAGAATATCGAATGGACATTTCTATTGTAGAAAACAGCAAGATCCTCGGAAAAGAAGTGTTTACTACGTAAATACTCAAACTACTTTATTTGCTTTCCACCGGAGTGGAAGTGTTCGAACTTGCCGTAATTCATTGCCGGATATTGCGACTGAAATATATACATGTATTGAAATATATATATATGTATTTCTTCGTTATTAGAAATCGCGTATCGTTTGTGGCTTGCACTACGGATAAGGCTGGTATTACATTTGTCGTACGACATATTTTTTAAGTACCTTGATTGGCTGCAAGATAGAAAATTTCTAGATACTCGAGAACTTTACTACCCTGGGACCAGTGCTGCTTGAAAAATTTGTCGTACAACAATGTAATACCAGCCTAGGGTGCTATTACATTTGTCGTACGACAAATTTTTCAAGCGTGTTGATTGGCTGCAGAATAACAAATTTCTAGAGACTCAAGGACTTTTTTATTTTGCAGCCAATCGATATTTTTGAAATATTTGTCGTACGACAATGTAATACCAGCCTAGGGTGCTATTACATTTGTCGTACGACAAATTTTTCAAACGTGTTGATTGTCTGCAGAATAAAAAATTTCTAGAAACTCAAGGACTTTTTTATTTTGCAGCCAATCGACATGCGTGAAAAATTTGTCGCACGACAAATGTAATACAAGTCTAAGGTCTGTTCTACGATAGAGCAAGTCGCAAGTTGCAAGAAATCAACCAATGACAGTCAAATATGAGGAGAATAATCGACTGTCATTGGCCGATTTCTGTAGGACCCTCAAGTGGCCAAGCTTTCGGTATATTCGGTATAGACTAGCCAGTTGACTTCATATCGAGAACTTATTCGAACAGCGTGCAATGCTATTTTGTAAATTCAATAAAATTATCTATCGCGCTAAAAGTTTTGTTGCTTTTCACACTTTGTATCAAAGTTTTTATCGTTAGGGTGTACTAGAGGTTGACACTTCTGTGAAGTACAATTTTCTAAATAACAAATTCTTAGTGTCTTTGCACACAAATGCGATCTTTTCGCACATTTCCATGTAGACATTGCCGGCCAAGGTATACAATTTTAACGCGGAGACTTACGGCAATGAGATATGTCAGTCGAGCGGTGGCGTCTATTTACGCGCATTAAATTATGAAAGCGGCATGGGTATATATAAACACGCCAGCTTGCATACATGTATGATCAACAATGATCGCGGGCTGAATTGCATATCCATAGAAATATTCCCATTCCCGCTCTCGCGCACAAATAGAGAGCAGGGGAGAGAAGTGGAAGATCGAGCGGAGTTCCGGAATAATATTTACCTTACAATCGGTGCTTCGTTATGAGTCCCTGGCACTTTTACGAAAGCGTTCGATTGTCGTTCGCTCGCGCGGGAATTCGCGCATCGTGTACAGCGCACGTTTCGCATTGTCTTCCCGCTGCGTGTGCGTACAAATCGCCCCCGTGTTTAGACCGCGATAGGCCAAACGTGAAACGAAATTTCGTGGCTCGTTTACGAGCGATCGCTTTATCTCTCTGTGACACCGCGATGCGCATGTCGAAATTATTATTGCATTATCCGCGAGGTGTAATGTTGTAACACGCAATTACATATGCGTAAAGCGCACCTTGACAATTGAACGTAAATGCAAGCTAATGCGCTCATTTACGAGAGCGATGCTAAAATACTCACGTTGTAAGTTAGAGTTGCAATTTTGCTTAGCGTTCAAGTATTTGTCATGCACCAAGTGCATCAAGTATCACGTATATTTTGTCATTCGAAATCATTCGAATGTGTTTATACGATACGTATACAATGTTTTGTGCTACGAATGTGAAGTTTCTTGTCATCAAAATTTAAATTAGTACAAATTATCATTTATTTTCCAATTTAAATCAGTGAAAAATTAATATTCAGTGCACTTTTGCGTAACATACTTACACTTTCGATCAACTGATATTTTACGATTGACGACCGGTTACTTTTTTTGGGGGGGCGTAAAAGAGGGAAATAAATCCGAGGAATAATCTATCAAATGTAATTTCTAGTAACAAAGTTTCGCACTTTTGGCAATCAGATCTTACGGGTTCTCCGTAGGGAGGAATTTAATTTATTAATTTACATAAATTTACATAAATTATTTAATCGTCGGTTCTTTATTAATGCGCCAATTCGGCTAATCAGTAAATTCCGCTTGATCGTTCGCGTCGCAGTTTTTCACGCGGGAAAATAAGGACACTTTAAAACCCTTATAAAGCTCATTGTTTCGAAATTATCTGGGAGCGTTTCACTGCAAAGGAGCGGACACGCGGGAATTCGCAAGCTCGATGAAGCAAGAGCGAACCCGAACGACGTCGCTTTGCACGTTGAATTAGTGGATTATCACCGTGCTTGGGAAGACATTGGGAGGCGAACGAGCATTCTAATGGCGTCGCGGATACGCCACTGTTCCAGCAACCTTCCGGCCTTCCAGAATCGCAGTGAATTACGAGTACCAGGAATTCTTAAAGCTTCTCACGTAATGAGAGTCTCCAGGATATAGGGAATGGAGGCGCTTCACAGCTTCGAAATTCATTAACGGACCTTGCCCCTTTACCTTCTATCCTCTCCTTTCTCCCTTCCTGTCTTGTTCCCGTCCATCCTCTTTCGCGACCCCGTCCGTCTCTACCCCCCTTTTTGCCAGCGTCTCATTTTCTCAGTCGCAGTGTGCGAACCGTTGCACTTGTGCCACCCGGTTAATGGTATTTTTATAGGTTTACTTGTTTCTCGCCCGGTGAGCGGACGCCGCTGATCGACCGCGCTAATTATTTCCGGAGATAATCGAAAGAGTGGACACGTTCGCTCTTCGCTTTCCAGTAGGGGAGGCGAACTGCCTGAATTGTATATTATCATGGCGAAATGAAGTACCGGCCGCCGTCGCCGCCGCAGGCTTTGGCAGTTACTCCCTGATAATTGAATTGCGCATTAGTGGAGGGGACTGCTCTAATTACAGTTTACTCCATATAAATTATAGATTGTAATAATAAATTATGCAAGAGGGGAAAGATTCTTTTAAGAAAATAGGGTGTAAGAGGAATCCGTTTGTTATGTCGTTATTTATTAAGCACCGTAGAATATCCTGCCTTCATATATATCGACTTTTCGTAATATAAGTAAAAGTATGCGCTTTATTTAATGAATAAAATATAATTTTCTTCATAAAGCTATTATTTATTTTCATTTTTAATATATAGTCTTGTTTTCTTTTGATACAGTTAGCACTTTTCAAATTACGGTAAGAGCTTCTCAATTTCGCTACTAATATGTGAAATAATATAATAATTGAGTTTTCTTTTAGTAATTACGGACCTTACAGTCTAGCCAAAAACGTCGTGACATTATAAATTTATATAAAGTTTTGCTCGTCGCTTCTAACTAAGTTCGAGACGCGCTTTCTTGATAGACAATTTGAGTGATTTAAGACGTCACCTAAAGTTTCGTGCAAGTTTTTGCTGTGAGAGGTAACCCGCGTCATAGAGAAACGAAAGTCATCGTCAGAAACAGAAGAAGCGTGTCGGTTTCACGGCAGCTCGCGCGATTCGTTCGTAAATTCCTCTGAGTTAACGATTTTCGAACTACGGTGGACGCGGAAGTCATTGCCTAACGATGTCAATGTTTCTGCGATCTGCTGGAGAGCAGTTAGAACTTTCTGATCGAAATGGTTCTTCACGGTAGTTTCAATTGGAGTGAATCGAAACTTCCACTTGGAAAATGGACCCTGATTTAACTGCGATTGGTACATTGTCGACTTCTTAAAAGTTTGTTGCTGATTCTGTTGACGAATTTACGGTTTCCACCGTTCTTCAAGTTAGACACGTATGGTTAAACGTGACGGCACACTAATTTATAACGATTAAATAAAGTTACTGTAAAAAAAATTTTTCTGAAAGCTTATAATAAGTTTTGCTAAATTAATTTTATCCGATCGTTTGAATGAGAATAAAATTCTTCAATCATTTGTAAGATGCTAAATTGCTCGCTGCTTAAAACAATATTATTTTTTGAAAGGCAATTTGGATAGAAATTAATAATATCTCAAAGCAGCAATAGTAAATCGATATATGTATATGTTTTTCTCAAAGTTTTTTGAACTTTGTTCCCACGGGAGCTTCTAGTCGCATTTTACAAGGGTATGATTTTAATTAAATTAATTAAATTAAAGGATTCAATGTATTGTATATGAAATAATTAACTGCATTTTAAAGGATGTAGCATACTCCAACAGTATAAATATATGTCAAATAAGCAACAATCAGAAATATTATATCGTGATTATATCGTATCTTTACGCGTATAGTTACAACGTCATATACCCGATAAACTCTGTTCGTAAAATTTGGGACACATTTGCTATCATTGTTTTGTTTTTCCTCTACGTTACACACGTGAGAATTGCGTCTCTAGTCAATGCAACCATTTGAATGTATTCACTCACTCGGCGGTATCGGCTTACCGGTGCCGACGTCGGAATTTCTCGCGTGAAATATGTATATTGTGACTCGTATTCTTGTATGGAAATGAGAGTCTCGAAGTTGAGCGCAGCTAGCAGAGGGCCGCGCGGTGTGTGGCAGATGGAAATACAATTTTTCGGTGCGATCGGGATTATAAGGCACACGCGGAGTTCAATTCAGAGGCGGGATGTGCTGCCTTACAAAATTTCAATAAAAATTCTCATCAACCGAGCATCTCCCGTTGCACTGCATCGCGCTATGGCTAAGCGCCGGGCCGATCGCTTTTCGATAAATCCAAACTATCGAATCTCTGGGGTCGCGTTCTCGGCGAAGGGCAAGCGACTGTGCATAAAATGTATTGCTTTATCGAGTAAAAATTTACGA
Source organism: Vollenhovia emeryi (assembly GCF_000949405.1). NCBI lineage: Eukaryota > Metazoa > Arthropoda > Insecta > Hymenoptera > Formicidae > Vollenhovia > Vollenhovia emeryi. The sequence goes on from NW_011967130.1 coordinate 496,460, forward strand.
AGTGCCTTGTTACATTAATATTGAGCATAAGTGTTTCGGTGCATCTTGATAAACAAGATTTTTTACGCGAGCAAAAATTTGTCCGCCACAGCCGGTAGCTAAAGCAACACGTTTCGTTACTCGTAACAACATTTCCCTCACCCTCGCGCGTTTTTCCAAGTAACTTTTATCCGCCGGGTAACTCATTCGCGATTATGCAAAGTTATTTAGACACATGATTATTTACTTTTAAGGTGCATAAGTCAATATTAATTCTTCCGGAACATTATTAACAAAACTTGGTACCTACCAGGAGTTCTAGCCCATGCAGAAAATTTAATTTTACAGAGCAAGCAACCCACACAGTGCAATGTGGCGTTTACCTCGCGTGACACACGCCGTTTCAACGAGCTACGCAATTACATTACGTGTAACTATGAAGATTGTCGTGAGCGCTGTTTAATGTAATATGCTATGAAATAACGTAATTATACGGTAAACTGCGTCATCTTGTAAACGAAGAAAAGTGCATAGTCTGACAGATTCAGGTATATTTAGTATACCCGTTTGTTTTTATTTGCCCTTTTTTAAATTCAACATAAAGCACAAGCAAACAGATTTTTTAATAGCTGGCCGTAAAATTTATTAAAAGATACCAACGTGAAGCTGATAAAGTAGCACACATTGTTCGTAGTATGAGCATTTATGCGCGTGATATTAACTAGAAATAAGATAAGAGATATTTTTAAATGAAAATATATAAAACATTCAAATATCGCTAAAAGTTTCAATGAGAGCGCCATGTTTCAATCTTAGCGGACCAAAGTCAAATGTGTTTTCCAATAAAAATGTATTATTATTCAAATGTAGAAGCGCGTTTTGATAAATAGGTTAAGCCGTTATGCCTTCGCGAAAGAAATCAACACCTACAAACGTACTAGCTCGGAGTCTGTGCGTTCCCGTTCTTAACTTTCGTCCCCGGGTGATGCTATTGCTTGACGGAAACGCTGTCGAAATACAGGGTACCCGCTTAAATTCGTGATACCGCAGATGCCGCATCGACCCTCTTTAGTAAAGGATGATAACCGAGACTTGTCTGGCACTCGACCCACGTATAGACACATTAGTTCGAGGGGATAGCGTTACACACTTGGGGACATCTCCCTTCGGCCTCGCCGTGTTCTCCCTTTAACGAGGAAATTCGCACGTAGCGAGCCTGACTGTGGATTTCTAACGGATGTTTACGGAGCACAAAGACATAACGAAATAATCGTTGCTTCAGGAGTAGCACGCGAATTGTGCGGTTATTTTTCAGGAACGGCCAATAATTCCCACTTGTACAGCTAGAGTACGAGCACGTGCGTATAATATAAAGGATGTAGGACTAAAATGAATGTACGCGTGAGAATTTCGATGATATTTCCGTGATTATATCGCCCGTGTTTTGAAAGTCGATCCCGCGCGCGAATGTATCGGTGCAAGCTGTTAATTTGCGTGAATGGAAATGTCGCAGAGAGGTTGCCGGTATTGTCCAATAATGTAGATATGCGTTGGAACTTCACGCGCGGCGCGTTAATGTCTGAATGCTTGTTCTGCTATTTGTTCTACAATATAGATAAACACCTCGGCAGGGAATTTAAATAGATACTAAGACGTGACTTTATGAAATTGAAGGCTCGCATACTTTATCATCCTTTACATTTATTGACAAACGTCGACTAACAATAAGAGTATAGCTAATGGCTCGTAATTTTTATTGTCGTAGTACTCGGCTAAAATAGTTTCTCATTTCATTCGCATAGTGGAAAAAAAATACAGATTTTGTTTTAAAAAGTATCAATTATATTGTTGTTTTAGCCTTTAAAGTTTCAAGGCTTTTTTTCAATATCTAAGATTTAATGCTGGTTGGAACGAGTGGCTAACGAGTGGGTTCAAAGGTTTCGCGAAAATTCTAGTTCCGTAATTAATTTAAGAGCAAACGATGAAATTACTTTCTGTGGTGCGGTAGCCTGTAACGTTCTGAAACTCAATATCTTCGTTGAGCTTTGATGAGGCATCTTAAGAAATGTCTGTCAAGCTCGTAACCGTCAGTTCGTTAAATTATTATGAAAGACGTAATATTTAAAAACTACCCTTCTTAATAATTTTGTAATAAATATAATAAATGTAATAAACCTATCGGAACTAACGTCATCTTTTCATTAATGATGTTAAGTTTCTTTTCGTTATCCATTATCTATTTAGCCCATCCATTTTAAGACAATGAGTCTGTGATATGTTGTATCTGTATTTAATAGTGTACTTTTCATCTTTATCTCCATCACCTTAATTTAAAATAGAAAAGAACTCGTCATCCCCAATGCGACGTGCAGCAGTGAAATTGTCGTACAAGAACGAAAAAATACAAATATATTCAGATTATAGTAGTGCTCGAGACAATGGTTGCTTAAAAGATTAATTGTTTGCTCGCATAAATATACAGGGTGTTATGTAATACCCGCATCAACGCTTATTGTGGGATAGAGTGGACTTAGACTAAGTCGAAAAGTCCTCTACCATTTTGCAATTTTCGCAAAAGTCAGCGAGTTATTAATTATTAAAAATCGCTGTCTCAGGCCGGCCCACTGCCCAATTGAAACGTGCGGCGAGATCGATCGATCGTTACAACTCTCTGCGCGCCTAGTAACGATCGATCGATCT
>NW_011967130.1:499556-504961 GCF_000949405.1 Vollenhovia emeryi
AATTGAAACGTGCGGCGAGATCGATCGATCGTTACAACTCTCTGCGCGCCTAGTAACGATCGATCGATCTCGCCGCACGTTTCAATTGGGCAGTGGGCCGGCCTGAGACAGCGATTTTTAATAATTAATAACTCGCTGACTTTTGCGAAAATTGCAAAATGGTAGAGAACTTTTCGACTTAGTCTAGTCCACTCTATCCCACAATAAGCGTTGATGCGGGTATTACATAACACCCTGTATAATAAATTATTCACCTTACGTTTACTCCGCCGTCGTCCGATGCCTCCCCAGCCTCCTGCTCCACTCAGATTTTCTCGTCGCACACACGCACGTCTCACATCACATACACTCGCGAAGACGTAGTCAATTATTATCGCGCGCGTACCAACGATCGGAATGTTACGATCGAGTGTAAAGCTTCCGTTGTTACACTTTGCGCGCACTTTGTTACGTTACGAAATAACACTACGGAGAAACGACACGAACAAGCTCCGATCGCACGAAGCTGCGGCCCTTAAACACGAATCTCGCACAATAGAAGATTTAAATAAACCACATTGTATTAATTAAACGTTACTTGACACGGCATAAGTCGTACAGGATATCTTTGTTTCGATAGACAACAATCATTAGCGAGAGAGTCAGACCATAATATAACTAGTAGGTCCACTCTCTGTCCGCCCCTTTGATCTATGCGGTGCCAATCACGCGATATTCCGCCATTATTCTGGGCAGCGATCCAGCGGCGAATGTGCGTGTACGTACTGTGCTTGTAATGTATCAAAGCTACCACATGTACAACTTTTCGCTCATTGGTCTGCCCAGAACAATGTCGGAAGCGCGGAAGCTAGGGATCGTCGCAAGACGAGACAAATGACGGAGTGGACCTACAAGTTTTACTATGGTTAGACCACAGACCGGTAATCGCCGATTGTTCGCGCGAGACGAACGGTATGCTCGTATCACACTAGAGACTCGCGATTGCGATTACATCGATTACGATTGGCTATTTAAAATTTTAACGGCTACCTGGATAATCACAGATGTAATCGCAGCCGCGAGTCGCTCGAGGCGCAATGCGAAGATACGCGGAGCCGATCGGCGCCGCCGTCCGTTCCGTTCGACTGCCCGAATGATAATACATACAAAGGCTCCGGCGGTCCTCGGTACGCCGTGTAATTGTTTACGTTTTTCGGGCGTTGAGCGCGCCGTGAATTCCACGAATTGTCTACGACGGGCGTTTCGCTGAATTACCTGTTCGGCAAAGCACGCGGTAAACAATGCGTACTAGATCACCGCGCGCCCGTTATCATTCGCTCGGCGAGGCTCGCACGGGTATCATGTGGCGCGTCGCCGCTCCGCGTGATCTTTCGGAGCTCGGTCGCGCATTTAAATCTTTGTCTTGGGCCCGGTCTACAATGAGTTGTTCGCCGTTGGTCACAAGTCGGAACTATGCGTTGATCATTTTACTTTCTGGGTGGAAGAAAAAGGACCGACATATACAATAGTTCTGACTTCTCACTAACGACTAATTGTAGACCCGGGCCGTAAAGTGATGCACAATAACTGTCTTGTGACTTAAGAACACAAGACAGCCATTCTGCTGCCCTCACATGCTGTACGAAGGATCAGCGATACAAGCGTTGTAAGCTCGGCCGACTGAGCTTCACGATTATTAATTATTATGTAACAGATGTTATCAGACGGGATATTTAAATTATTCATCCGAGTCGCGACGTGCTTGATCAACAATTACAGATCAAACATTGTGTTTTAACACGATCTTTCGCCGTCGCGCAGTACCAATCATTTGACGTTTCCACGATTCGATGAGACCTTTCCGCATAAATCGAGATTCATCGGTTGCGCGGGCCGTCATTCTTTTCACGCCTTCCTTTTGTTTCTTCTCTATTCCATCGTGACGCAATCAAGTGCGTGTCGCGTGCGATTAACATCGCGCAAAGTGCCGCGCGGTCGTATTCTGGTGATTATTACGCACGCGAGTGCAATTAACTATGATCTCGCGAGTGAGTGTTGTGCGGGTGCAACGGCTGAAGGAGGCTGAGAAGAGGAGGAAGAGGAGGTTCCTGGGAGGCGTCGGGCGACTACGAGGCGAGCCTGGGGTGAGTAACTTATCACTTATTCGTCATTTTGCTTGCGGAAATAATCATTTATTTAAGAAATAAAGGAGATAATAATATTAATGAGACACGAAGTTTTAATACTTATTCAATAACAATATAATGGAAGCAAATTTAATACAAATAAATAATTTAAAAGATGGTCTTTTCTAATTTAATCGTTCTCCTTTATTTCCTCCGGTAAAAGCTTATGTTCGATTGTTTGGATATAACATGTTAATATAAAAAATAATAAAGTATCTAGTTTGTATAAATATCTATTTAAGTTGGCGCAATTTGTTCATATCTTTACTTTTGTAGAAAAGATAGAAATGTCTTTTCTGACAAAGTATATTCAAACAATTAAATTACATAATTCTTGAATGGCGCTTATGCTCGGCGCCTTTTTCTACCTTTTTTTCATTATTTACCAGAAAATTAATTAATAGATATATTTACCTAAATTGAAGTAAATACGCAAGTTGGGAAATACAGAAACATTATATCTAAGTATTTCCTTTAAAAGTGGAGTTGGGAGAAAAGAGCGGAACGTTGCGAAAATCATGAAGCGTGAATAAAACGTTAATCTTGTTGAATAAATAGAAAGTAATTTTTCTTCTGAGTGCAACTTTTATTAGACGGTAATTCAAGCATGAAGACGTATTTGAATTTAATAAAAGTGCGCACTTATATTCGCGCATAAACAACTCCGCGTATAATTTGACGCGTACACGAACCAGTAATGAAGAAATTCAGAATATAACCATCCGATGTCTTGCGCTTTCCAGCCACGTAAAGCCGTCGGTGTCTCGCATGCGTCAACTCGCCGATTCTTTCCTCGCTTCCTCCGCAGTTTCGTCCCCTTCCGTCCTCTTTTCATTCTCACCTCTTCTCCGTTTCTCGTACATCTTCTCCCCTTCTCAAGTTTCATTCTTCGGTCGCTCTTTCGCGCGAGATTCCTCACCGTTTCCGCACGCCCGTTTGTTCACACATTTCTCGATGTCTCGTAATCGGACGTATGTGCGCGCGTCGCACGTACGCACGCACCTACGCACGTATTCCCGCCAGCGTAAAAAGCGCCGCGAAAATTATTTTCTATTTTGCAATTTGCACCACACTTTTATCGGTCGCCGTGTATTGTGCACGTTCTCTTGCGTTCACGTACACGTTTGTACGCCTACGTTATCCTGGGACACGTATATGATATACATACTGCACACACTATAGCAAGGGTAGTCTCGCGAAAGTCACACCTCCATTCACTACCATGGTCCCATCTTTTAGCCACCACGTCATGTGCTTTTTCTTTTTCACGTACACCTGCAGATATAAACGTACATACACACTCACGCCATTATGTGAACGTGTGCGATATACACACACGCGCACACGCACACTACTGTAAAGATAGTCTCGGAAGCCTTTCCAAGCAAGATTTTTCCTTTTTTCCCCGACGATCTCTCTCTCTCTCTTTCTCGGCCTCTCTCGCTCGAACGACAGAGGAATAAAACGGAAGAGGACGGTTTCCGACTGCGCTATTTTAGAGTCAACGCGGCATCCAGCCTGAGCAAGCCGACTATATGTGTGGAAGATTACCTTATTTGTTACGTCCTTCTAACAAACCACAAACATCCACTGTGGGTGGGAATGGCGGAAGAGTGGAAAGGACACTCTAGGGAATCCTTAGGTCGACTTGGCGGGGACAATAGCGGTAGTGTGAGGATTTCGTGAATCGATGTGAATTGCATCTTGATAAAATTCTGTATGTCTTAATAAGTTACTGCTAAACGGCATTATCAATCCTCCTTCCAGATGAAATAGGAACGAAACGAATGCATTAGAAAGAACACCTTTTTGTTTTATTTCGAATAAATAAATATTGTTTAATAGATACAGCTCCTCTTCCGAAATTTTAATTCTTTTTATTTATAGCCGTCTTTACACGTAATCTCTGGACAATTTACAAAGTTTTAATACATGCCAGAGACTTGCCCGCTGTACTTGATTTACGATTAAGATTTTTCATGCTAGCGTTTACTTGACAACTCGACAAATAAGTGTAAAGACAGCACTTTGCATGGTGTTTTATCCCTTTCGCGCCGTCCCCTTTCTGAGAATAACACGTGAGGAAAAGGAGCTCTCGGGATTGAAATCGGGGATGGTTATAAGGAAAGGGATAAAGGTTCGCGCGGTCCACACCGATTCCGCTAGACGTGTCAAAGTGAATCTCTCGCAGCTTGTACGGGGATTTCCGGAACGATCGATCTGTCTCCGGAGATATATCCAGGAAATGAAATTTCTGGAGCGGAGTCCTGGGACGACTCCGCAAGGGCATGGTGCATGGGGATGTGCTTATCGTGAACGGTCAGCTTCTAAGCCTATCACGGGGTCGACATCCCTTTTCGTCAGCGCGGTGGACATTGACGAAGGAGATCGTACGGTGGCGACGGGGTTTAGGGTGATAATTGCGCCGCGTATACTATGTTGGACTATTTGAAGAACCGTTAATGTCGATTAGCGAATTTTTTAACCCCTCGCGGAAACCGCAAATTAAATTTTGTCCTTACGAATGAAGGACTTTCAGCGAATTCCGGGCACTTGCTAAAGAGAAAGATAGGATCGCGACTATCATTTACATAAGATGGGCGAAGTTGTTGGGCAGTTGTTGGGAGCATTGCTCGTTCGGGCGGTTCCCGACACGCACAAATGTTATCAGAATCAACAGTTTGTTCGATTATTTACGGAGCTGGCGCGCCCCTGAGTGCCTCGTTATCAGTCTGCTATCAGAACATAAATGCCTGAAAAATCGCTCGTCGTCAATATCTCATTTTATCCATTCATATTTTATGTTAAATCTTATTATTTCCGGGACACGCGTCCCTATCACTGCGCGTGAAACGTTGATAAATTTTACAATTCATGAAAACATTTTTATATATAAAATTTGTTATCTATTTTGCTTCCTCATAGAGGAAGCTTTGTTTTCGTGAAAAATTTTTTTTTCCAGTTTTCTTTGAAAACATGTTTAGAATGTCCCAAAACGTTAAAAAATCACATTTAGAAAAAATGTCAGTATGTATGTATGTATGTATGTGTGTGTGTGTGTATGTCTGTATGTATCCTTATTAGTTTACTCTAAATAACTTTATAAATATACAAGATCGAAAAAAATGTTTAGCATGAAAGTTGTACGGTTTCAAGCAATGCATTACATAGTAATATAAATATGACCTTGAACAACTTCTTCAAGGTCACGTAAAGATGACCTTGAAATTTTTAAAGGGA
>NW_011967130.1:509975-546515 GCF_000949405.1 Vollenhovia emeryi
AATACGCCGAATTTATAACTCAGTTATGAATGGCCGTGCGCGCCTGCGTGAATAGGCAACTCGTCATACTGGCCTGTATGTGCTGCAACACCCTGTACACCAATGCCCACTAATGCCCGGTGGGCATTACTTTATCTTATTATCTTATTATATCTTTACAGTGCCCCGGCAAAGTGTAATGCCTAAACTAATGCTTGAAAAAATGCCTAGTAATGCCCAGTACCGCCGCAAATCTGTACACCACAATGCCCTCAGCGGTATTCGAGATACGCGGTTTTCCCACGCGACCCTTTACGACGTCATGATTTTTGCGGATAGAAGGTCAGAATGTTGGAATCCGATGTAAAAATAAAGCGCAGAAACGAAGCACGTTACATAAATTGTGATATACCAGTGCCAGAGGATAACGGGGGGGGGGGGGCAAAAAGGGGGGAGTGAGAGGAGTGATCTGTAGTGTCCGAGATATTTCAAATTTTCCGTAACGGCGTACGCCGCCGCGTCTGTGCGCGTCGCGAACGTCCGTTTCTTCGGCTAACCCGCTTAGTGATTTACGCAACTATAAATTCCAACGATCGCCCTACATTCCGGGCGATTGTGGACCATCGGCAAGGACCCGGGATAAAGGGCGCCGGAAATTGCTTTTATTAGAGCGCGCGATACCCCAATTATCCCGCGGTCTCTCCGCCCTTCGTCGATGATGAGCTCCGCGCGCTGCGGGCCAACGCTAAAATGATCCGAGACGCGACTCCGCCCTTGCAATTGAGAGCGCACGTCGGACACGCGTCTCGTCGATTCATAACGAGGTGCGAGGTGCGAGGGAAAACGGGGACCGCGAAACTTTGTTTCCCGCGCGCGAAGCCGCTCCACCTTGATAACTTCGAAAGGTGAAATTCCGAACGCGGGAATCAAGCGACGTGTACACGGAATATATTCGCTGTCCGTCCGCGCGCACGTGTACAGCGAACTACGGCAGCGATTACGTTTTATTGCGTGTCTACGTCGCGGTCACGTACAAGTGACAATTTAGATACTCCTCGCGTATAGACTATTGTTGTTCAGATGGTCGGTACCCGCTGCGTACAAAGGAAACGTGACGTTGCGCCGGAGGTGGAGCTCGAGTTGGCCCTTCGAAATGCGCGGAGGGCTATACAACCCCAAGGGGGCCCCTGGGGCGGGGGGGGGGGGCGAAATGCTCCGAGAAACAGGGGCGGTCGGGGATTCGCGCGCGGCGAGCAATCGATCGACACTGATACGATTTGCGATAGTCCGCGGGGGTGCGGGCGACGTTTTCCTTAACGTCGCGCCCGACAAATTGGGAAGAAGAGGCTTACCGCCGTCGTCGTCGTCGTCGCCGTCGCCGTCGCGACGACATAATAGAATTACTCTCGCCGTGCTTCCAATAGCGCACGGTACCAGAGCAGCTCGCGCCTGTTTCCGGTCCCGGCTTCGCCCGGGAGCCTCGCGCGCCGGTAGGCGCGGATATAAACCGCCGCCGTGCGCGGCACACGGGGTCCTCTCCCCCGCGCTCATTGAGAATTGCTTTATCGACTACTTACGTCGCGATCGCTCCCGGGGAGAGCGAGCCCGTGGAAGCCCGGCGCAATAAATATAACCGTAAAACCCGTGCCGTAAAATCCAGCGCGACGTTATATACGTATACTCACACGTACGTTATCCCCCGTGGCGGTGCACGCGTACACGCGAGTCCGGCTATTGGCACGTACGACGAGAAAATACTACCGGGAGGAGCCTAACGCGGCCCCCGTCTCTCTACACGTGTATCGGATAGTCCTTTAAAGTATCGCGCGCGCTATTTCGACTCTGTATTGTAGTAGACTTGCGGCGGTAAACAAACAACCGAATCGGACCGCCAATGCGTCATAACTACTGTCCGTTGTACAGCGCGAGTACAGTAGTTGCTATTTGTATTTGTCATACAGCGCTAGTTGATTAAATGTCGCAATAATGGATTGCGTGGATATTGTCATACGAAGGATCCCGGAAGACAAAATCATTGTTGAAGCCTAACGGTATATTGTAGACTTTTCAGTTAGTAAATAGGATCATAATGGCACGCGTATTTTATGGTTCGCGCGTTAAATTCGATTGTACTCGATATAAAGAAATGATTAACGGCATAAGTATTATAGGGGATGCTGAAGTGATTCTGTACGTTTTACGTACGAAAATGTGCAAAAGGTGCAGAATCACTTCAACACATCCCTTAAGGAACTTGAACATTTTACTTTAGTATCACGTTACTTCTCTAGAAAGAAATTAATTCGCATAGTCCCTTCCAAGGCCGGATTAACGTTTTTGAGGCCCGGGGCTATTGGCTCCGTGGGGACCCTTTATTGAAAAAGCGGGGGGGGGGGACAAATTTTGTACACCCCTCTTTGTATAAAAAGTGTAGAAAACAATTTTCTTCTTTTCATAAAGCTTTTATAAAAATACATGCTATACATGAAGAGCTTGCATTAGCGTTTAAAAAGTATTCTTGATTAGTGCTCTCTCGGGTGAGGCCCCCTAATAAGTGAAGCCCGGGGCTATAGCCCCCCTTAGCCCCCCTTAATCCGACCCTGGTCCTTTCAATCTAGCGAGCTGTATTGCATATTGTTATATACAAAGCAAATTATGTGGCTCTTGTGTACAGACCGACTGTGTTCCACTAATCGAACTAAATCAGAGAACGGCATGTTATCATTGAAATTAAGTTTTGAAGCCTAACCGAAAATCTATTCACTCGAATAAGTTATAAAGTGAATAGATTTTTCGTGAGGCTTCTAAACTTCATTTCAATGATACCATGCTGTTCTCTGGTTTAGTCCGATTAGTGGAACACTCGGTCTGCACACGAAAGCCACATAATTTGTATATTACACAAATGTTTTGCATGAATCGCGGCAGTTGTAGATGGAAAAAGTGCAAAAGGTGCAGAATCACCCCAACATCCCTTAAGGAACTTGAACATTTTTTATTTTAGTAAAACGTTACATCTCTATAAAGAAATTAATTCGCATAGTTCTTTCAATCTAGCAAGCTGTGTTGCATATTGTTATACAGAAAAAACGTTTTCGATTATAAAAAAAACTGAACGATAAGATCATACGGAAAGCCCGGCGGGTTTATTCTAGGTGGTACGAATGAACGATTGTAGGCTGTCCGTTGCCTGGACAGATTGATGGAATGCTGTATGGTCCATCAGTGGCACGTGATAAAATAAAACATGACTAACATGATTAACACGACCTAAAGGTTTGACACATAGATCACTGTTCAATCAAATGACTATTGCACCGTCGCACGTGTATATTCGTAAATACAAGTTAGAAGCTTGGATCATTTACAGGATTTTTTTTAAACTCACGAGTTTTGATACATGTCACACGATGTGAATATCGATATGCAGATTTCCTTCACATTTCTTGACATTTTATCGCCATTACTCTGGGGAAAGAAAGAAGACAGTCAGCAACCCATTTTGGGGCCCACAATTAGTAATCGAATTATTTGGATTGTTCGTAACTCTAATCTTTTACAAATGTTACCCCGCGTAACAAAAAAATCGCAATTAGCTATTCTATCTATATCCAAGATTTTAAAGTAATACAAATCAATTCTCTCAATTAGTTCTGTCGATATTCAGTAACGCAAAGATAATTTTCACTTGAGAGGCCCTAACCGAAATGTTAAGTTGTTTAACTACAAAAAAACAACGGTCAAAATTTTTCTCAGAGTAGAGTTACGAACAATCTAAATAATTCGACTACTAATTGCGGGCCCCTAAGTGGGTTGCTGTCTTTTTTTTCCCCAGAGTAGAGACAATTGGAAGCAATTGGCTTTTCCATCGGGAAGAATATATTAAACTGTCGGCATATACGTACGTCGGCACATAAATTTCAATGCCGGTATCACGGAAATTTCGTCGTACGACTTTACGTTTCGAAGAACCGAGAATCCCATAAAACTGGAGTCCATAGAAATGAACGTAAAGCGTGTCGGCCATGCGTGGCAATGCTCGCCGTTGGAAATTTCTTTTTCCTCTCGCTCTTTCCTATCGCTTCAACGTCCCGGCCATTTCGTTAGGTCACCTCAAACATCCCTGCCGTGTCAGGCGAGGAAAGATCGTCGTCTTTTGTGCGATCTTCGGGGTATCATTCACCACCACGCGCTTATCACCACTTGTGATTACACACCAACTATTAAACGCTCGTTTACGAATACGAAATTGCGCGGTTCTTGTCAGAGTGTTACGCTCATTATTATATCTCTATTGTCCCCGTTGATAATGTCCCATCAAGAAGACCGTTCCTTTTAAAAGGACTTTGTTTTAATCAAGCTAATTGCATAAAATCGTTATTATACAGATTGTTGAAACTGTTCTGCAAGCTATGGCATTTGCAATATTTTAACGATACCATTTTAATGAACTGTGCAGATTTGAACGATCATATTATTTGAGAGATGGATAAGATCGTGTAATTGTCTCACGATATCGTTAGACAATTTTAGAGAAAAGAAAGAAGGAAGCGAAGATTTCTCATGGCTAAATAATAATTCCTAATTGTACGGAGATAACATTTTTCACTCTTTTTAATTGCTCTTTAAAAATAAAAATCTTTTTTCGAAAGCATAAAGCTGATGAGACAAGACGAAGTGGGAACGTATTAGACTCCAGCAAGAGGAGACGTAAGTGGTATCGGTGCTGATGAGGTGAAGCTGAATTGAAATGCGCAAATTAATTGAAGATTAATACAGGCATTCGGAAATTCAAAGTGTACGTAGCGAATAGCTTATTAAGCACGGCGATTAACAAGCACCCCTGTCCCCATTGGGAAGTTGGCGGATCCTCGACTAAATCACTCGCAAAGTTCGCGGCTGAATATACTCGTCTACTTTCCACTTCTTATCCCAACCCGGATTCAGAGAAGATCGCGTCATTAGCCGAGAAGTTTCCATCTATATCATACTTTACGACGATCGTCCGTGGCGCAACTTTTTCAAGAGCCTTTCACAGTTGCGATCGGGACCTATGACGGCACCGATGAGTGTCCTTCAAACTTGGATAGGACCAAGACGATATCGTTTACCAGCGCTGTCCGAGCGGACAATCGATCTCCCGTGCCTGCCGTGACCTATTGCGTGCCACGTCGACGACAGCGTTCATAATCGACCGATCGGTCATTTACTCGTCATCGCCGAGTACGTAAGCGGCGGGACGAGAGATAGGACCGGCAATTTCCGGGGATGTTCTCAAGTCGCCGTTCCCTTATCACGCGAATGAGCATGCACACCCCACCGTCATCTCCGATCCGATTCTAACGCGGGGATTAAGTAAGCGGCCCCTAATCGAGTCCTCGAGGCCAAACCTCGTTTTCGCGGAGTGCTCGGGAGTAACGCCGAACTTTAAATCGATATTCCGGGATTCGTCTAGCGGCAGCCGAAGCGACACAGCCCCGCGCGCACGGTGCGCGCAGCGGTGGCAGCGGGTCCGCGCGCGCGTCGTTACCTACCTACCTACTCTACCGCGAGGCGTACTGGAGGGTGCAAATGGTACATCCATTACTACCCGCAGTCTAATGGCTGGAATTTATTAGGCGATAAGTTACTTCGGCCACCTACCTTACTTGCCGAGTTCCGAGACTCTATCCGAGCGGAAGCCGAGAGGGACACGTTTTGAGGCTGCCTCCTCCTCGCCCTCCCCCCTCGCCCTCGAGAGCTCTCGCAAGCCGCCGTTCTCGAATCCTCTCCTCTCCTCTCCTCTCCTCTTCACCGCGGCCCTCTTCTCTTTCTCGGTGGACGCGGCTTACCGCGGCGGCGACCACCGTGATTCTCGACACCTCCGGTTCACCCCTTTAAAACCTAAGCCTATAACCAAGATTCATTGCGTAAGGAAGTAAAACCAAGGGCCCGGCAACGGAAGCCGACGTTCCGTAGGTTTTATGTATGACAACGAATTACGACGACAACAGAGAGCATTTCCGTGTTTTATTTTTAACGCGCTGTTAAGCAGCAACGGCTCAGGAATGTTATTTATGGCGAGGGAAACGGGTTTCGCTTTTTTAAGAAAATGGGAATCGACAACTCCCCCACAACGGTTGCAGCAAATGAGTAGGCAAATTATTCATACGATACACGTATGTACGTCATAAATTTAGAAGGAATCGATACAAATTCTATGGGTTCGATAACGACAAATAATAAATAACCGCCGCTATCCACGCACACGCTAAGTATAAAATATAATATTGCTTGATGCTGTGGATGGAACCAAATGCCGTTAAAGCCGATAAGAACGGATTATAAACATGGGTGAAAATATATGCTTTTAGTGTATGCTAGTACATGCAATGCTTATTGACAGAATGGATGCAATTTCTGAAACGAAGATTGCAAAAAGACCTTTTAATTATTCCCGGTCATCTTTGTTTCGGCAATTCCGCCAATACTATTTTGTGCGTAAGTTCTCCCAAAAAATACAATTTTGAGAAAATACCATTTTTTTTAAATTAAATATGCTTGAAAATATTCATTGTTCAAAGTTTTAGAAAGTTTAAAAAGTTTTGTATCATGTATTACTGCATTCCTGAATCTAATTTTTATCAACGACGATAAGTGTATCTCCTGCATTTTAAGATAAATAATTCAACAATACTGTGTTTTCGAGATAAATCAAATTGCGCGAATAAAAAACACGTGGCGAATATATGAATAATAAATTAAAAAATTCCATTTTGGTGTATTTTATATTTTTTTTCCGCTGACCTAAAAAATGCGCATTTTTAGAGAAAGCATGTTTTGGAAATGGGAAACGGGAATCGTGTATAAAATTTTAAACAATAAATGTCGCTTTCTGTATACCATATGTAAACAATTGGAGACTCGGTCGCGTCAGAGGCGAGTATTTCGTATGAAAATTACTGCACCGCGGTAACTTTCGGTGTAAAAGTAACGCGCGCGGCCCTCCTTACGGAACATTGCGCGAATTCGCCAATTGGCGTTTGCATAACACGTCGTGGGGAAAGAACGTATGCATAAAATGATAAGACAGCTTTCAACACAGCGGTAATTCCGCGTCCGCCCAAACGGCTCACTCCGGCGCTCGACGGAGAAGTATTGCGCCGCGGCAACCGGAAGGAGCTGTCGGTCGGCGCGTAATTTCGCCTCATCCGCTGGAATCTGGAGCTTCGATTTGTCATTCCGCGCGACTCGCGGCCCATTTGTCAGTCCGGGGGGGATCCCGGAGCGGCGACGAGTAGTAGTCGCGCGCAGCCGTTTTATGCGGCGCGATAACAATACGCAAGCGACACGAAAGCCCGCTGGTCGGTGTGCACGGCCGTGCATTAGGGACGCGGGTCCTCCCCGCCGAGCGTTTCCATCGGTGTAATTCCTGGCAATGCCATGCAAAATCGATAAGCTTTCAATTTCGAAACTTTCCGACAGATTTACAGTCTGACCTCGAGATTGCACGTTTTGCGACCAATAACCGATCCCTCCCTCGCACCAGTCACCCACCTCTTTTCTCGATTCCACGGTTGAACGTGGTATAATTTAATTCGGTGAAACGGCCTTCGGGTATTAGCTCGTGGAAATATGCAGACGCACATTTTCGAGGCAGATAGATATAACGAATGAATTGCAACCACTTTTCGTACAGCCCGAATGTATTACAATGTATTAAATAGTCATTTGCGAAACGATCGGGGATTAATTAATTCCAGTTTCCGCGACTATAAGAATGTATCAATTACAGCGTAGGAAATATCATTCAGCGAAATCCGATTTCGCGGAAATGACGTATATACCCGACTCGAATATTTCGGCCTCAGTTCAGCCCCGTATAATTTTGGAATTGAGGACAACGAGGTCGAACTAAGGTCTTTGTGTCGGAGAAAATATATTGAATTTTTGTCTTTAGATAGGCCTGAAAAGAGTCGCCATTTCCCTTTTAGCATCAAAGAAGCCAATGCGAGTGTAATCAACAGAGGTTCGGTGGATCCTCTTCGGCCTGAGAGGTTTCAAAGAGGCTGAAATATTTTATTATATTCTCTATGAGGTTAAATATTTTTTACTCATCTGGCCCTCAAATTGGAGTTTCAAACCGACTTCGAGGTCCAAATGAAGACAGAATACAATAATTGGGGCCCATTCCGGGACTAAATACTCGACTTGGGTACAGTGAGAAAAAAGGGGCTTACTTTCGTCGTTGCGTTCGATGCTTCGCGAGGATAAAAATGATACGAGTATGTAAATACATTTAAGGGGTTATAACACTCTAGAGTCCAAAAAAGCTAATTTTTGTTTGTTTTTTCAGGAATATAATAAACGTAAATGAAAATCTGTTTATTCCTATTTATTCTCTGTACATTGAAGTATAAAAAAAATTTTTTATGAATTTTTCAACAAAATGGCGGCGCCAGAGCCTTGGATCTAAAATATGAAAGTCGCCTCACGGGTGGAAACGAAGCTCCCTCACCCTTTGAGCTACAACAAAAACTAAAGATTTTTGAAAAATATATAACATTTTTTTTCGAACTACGTACGGATTTTGCGGTAAGTTGAACATTGTTGTTTTTATAAACACTTTTGTGCGAAATTTTTGTAGCGAAAAGTGTAACTTTCTTTTTCAACGCGCACCATTTTTACGAAAAACGGTATTTCGCAAAATCCGTACGTTCGAAAGAAAATGTTATGCATTTTTAAAAATCTTTGGTTTTTTGTTCTAGCTCAAAGGGTGAGGGAGCTTCGTTTCCACTCGTGGGGCGACTTCCGCAAGGAGGCACTTTAGTTCCGTGGCTCTGGCGCCACCATTTTGTTGAGGAAATATTTATAAAAAATTATTTTTACACTTCAACGTATAGAAAATAATATGGATAAAACAGATTTTTATTTATGTTTATGATATTCCTGAAAAAAATCACCGAACATTGGCTGTTTTGGGGGGCTCTAGAGTGTTGTAACCCTTTAAAAAATGTTTCTTCTGTTACGCTACTTTTCATGCTTATTTTTATGCAAATTGCGGTAAGCCGATCGCGCAATATCATGTGTTAGATCGTTAACTTTCATGCCGCGACACATGCGACGCCTGTCGTAAGCGTAAAGCATCGCTTTGGCGCTTCGCGGCGGTTAAAACGGCACCCGGCCTGGGCTTAATGACGCGGTCGGATGTTAATTATACGATATTCCGCGGACCCATACGCGGTCCGCTGGAAACACAGTATTGTCCATTGTGCAGTACGGCCGTAATAGCGGGCGAAGGCACGACTTGTCCGGATCCGTTGTCCATCCTTGATTTAAACGACTCCGACACTGTTGCAACGAATTGTATGTATCTGACCGTTTCACCGCTAACTGGACACTACTCGCATTACGGCGCGCCAGAGTGATTGAAAAGATCCTGCAAATCCACGAAAATCCGACGGCAAGAGAACCAATTCGGAATTTTGTATATATCGTTAACGTATACGTGTACGCTCTTACATTCGTACGC
The DNA here is from genome assembly GCF_000949405.1 of Vollenhovia emeryi. Lineage (NCBI taxonomy): Eukaryota > Metazoa > Arthropoda > Insecta > Hymenoptera > Formicidae > Vollenhovia > Vollenhovia emeryi. The sequence goes on from NW_011967130.1 coordinate 519,466, forward strand.
TGTAATAAGTGGATGAAGGGTGTAAAAAGCGGTCATTTCTCGTTGCAGTGCAAGGTAGATTTAACGGCGGCTTAGAAATAATTTGCGAACCGGGACGAGCGAGCGTATTCGTATTGTCATATTCGGTTATATTAAATTTTGTAGTACATTAAAATCGTTTGATTACATTGGAAATTAATATCCTTGAAATAATTCGCAAAAGTCAATACGATTAAATCGACTCGTATCGGCTGCACTATATATTTCTTTATCCGGTCTATTGGGCCGCGCATAGTTATTTGCGTTCATTTACGTAAATTTGCCTGCACTACGCCGCACCCTTTGATGTTTAACTTTCTTCGCAATTTTATTTGGAAATGGTTCAATCGAGTTTTCAAACATTAACGAATAACCCATCACGAATAACCATTTATTTATACAAACAAAGGAATATAAATAGAAGAAAATCGGAAACAGTTTTAAAATTTTATCAACGCGGAGCAATTTTCTGTACAGATAAATATATGTATGTGTTTAAGATACAACCGTTATTTTTTAATATTTTCCTGCTAGTTTTTACGATTACACAATTTGTGTCCGAGATACCATCGATCGAGTAGCCATGCTAAATTATCCTGCGCGGACGATTCAGCCATTTTACAACCCCGAGCTACGCAACGATTTTGCAATTTCGTAGATTAAACAATAGCTTTTGAAAGAACTGTACACATGTATTATCTCTCCTCCCGTGGTATTGTAAATTTTCCGACAATCGAAATTTTACGCTGGCAGTAAAGCAACGCGTGTTACGGCGAAACTCTGGCGCGCGATAGTTCTGAGTTAACGATCGGAGGCGCGGCTCGTTGTAAAATCCGGTGATTGGAAAAAAAAAACGTGTCGCGACCGCGAATAGTTTTCAGTGTTTTGCGTGCGTTGATCGCGTATTAATCAACGCGATCTTATATCGTATCTTGCTTTGCGGGACGCACGTGTGGGGGCCGAGAGAGCGCGCGTCTCCGCTCGATTTAGCATCTCCCGTCATCTCGGTGTTGCCTCTTAAAGAGCGTCGTTCACCGACGTAGGCGACAGCGGGACAAATTTGTCAAATAAATCCGCGCATAATGATGACGTAAAGTGCCTGCGACGGAAATCATCGCGCGGCTAAGCTAGTCGGCCCAAGTTTTAATGTTTAAACTTTCGTAATGAAGTCTCGCAGCCTTTTGAGCGCGGCTCACGACGACGGCACTTGCGGGAATTTATCACTATTCACCGGTAATACTTTCGCGCGACAACATTTGTCAGCGTTACGTCGGTCGATCCAGAGTCGACGGATCGATCGAGCGGATCGATCCACGCGGTTACCCCGCGGCTGGCTCTCGTCCTCGTCCACAATCCACGATGAAGAGGTCGTAAAGTCGGGCGGGCCGGGCGCCGAGAAGTTGGGGCGAGCGATAGACAGTTCGCTCAATTATTAAAATAAAGTCCCCGCTCCACTTTCCGGCGCGACGGCGATGGGGTGGATTCGTCGCGAGAATGAAGCCGGGAATTCGCGTCGATCTAATTCATACACGCCTGGCGTGCAATCGGGACGCCTGGAATCGTTGGAACGCTCCGGCGTCTGGATATGTTTGCCGTCTCTCGCAAACGGCGCTGCATGATCGACGCGCCTGAACGCGGTTTTAATTACGCGAGGAGCGAATGAAAGCAAATGGAAAATGTTGCGATAAAAATGTATATTGCGAGAGGCCGGTTTACGGAAATAAATGAACGCGAAGCGCACGGTTTTCCCAACGAAACTATCACGAGTTACCAGCAAGAAAAACATACATTAAGAAGTTTATTTCTAATTATTCTCCTATCAAGATGGCTATTGTAAGAACTGAGAGCGATTGTACTAGGCTTTGTAATAAATGCGTTTAGCTTGTAAAATGATTAATAATCGTCGTTTTGAACATTTTAAGTAATATCTGACAACGACAAAGCAATGCGATATAATTTATTCGCATTCGTTTAATTATTTGCAAACTCTATTAAAGTACACGAAATGTACAAAAATCTTACAATTATTTCAAGTCGAATTGTACACGTAATCATTTCTATGGCGATAACTTCCGAATGATACACGGAGAGAATTTTCTCTTAAAATTTATCCTGAAAATCATGTAATTGTGGGACAACGCGGTATTTCGAAGAATTTTAGGAGAGTTTTTGAAACTTCACCGTACATTTTACTAGTAATTATATTTAGTAGAGGAAAGTCCCCTATTATGAGAGTCCCTAACGCGAGGCAGCGGGGTTCCTGTTAAATTAATAAGCATCATCTATTGGTTCCGTCGTGAATTTATTGCTCTTGAAGTGAAAGCTGTTTAGTGAAAAATCCATTGTTGGATCGCGTAATCGTCGCGAGAAAAGATTTGTGATTGAATTTGGACGTTGACAGGGGACTTTCCTGTATACATTTTAATAGTAAAATGTATGGTAAAATTTCCAAAAACTCTCATTGAGTTCCTCGGGGTGCCACGTTGTCCCGCGATTACATAGTTTTCAGGGTAAGTTTTAAGGGAAAATTCTCCCCGTGCGATACGCGGTAACTGATCAGTGAATAACATTGCGTTTTCCAGCATTGAAACGATGAGGTCGCACCGCATCTTACTCGTAAGTGCTATTCCGATGAATTATTACGGGGTGATGCATTACTTGCTGAAAGATTGCAATTCTTCACCTCGCCTCATTCGTCATCTTGGCCTTTCTCTTGGCGTGCATTATGCACCCGGCACGCCATAGGATTGTGTGAGTCTAGTTATGCGCGCACGTATGTCAGGTTCAAGTGTCATATGGTCGTGTATTCTTGCAACTTGCGACTTGCATGAACAGCATCGCAGCGCGAAATTCGCTACAAACACGAGGCGAAGCCACGAAATATCTTTGATGAATAACAGCGAGGAAATTAAACAAGTCGCCGCTTAGACACGTTACGTGGTGTTGCGCTCCTTTGAACAAAAAGATTATTGATGGGACAGAATTTTTTGCCAGTCCCTCGCAAATATAATTTAACGCAAAGCTCAACCGAGTGTTGTGTTTTTGCGAATTTTATTCCGCGCGGTGGATCTGCAACTATGAAACATGTGTAATAATTAAAATAAACATTCGAAAGCGAATATACATGATCGTATGTATACAACAAATAAAATTCCCTGATTTCCATCTTTTTGCTTTCTCGTAAACGTTGCTAAAATAATATCGACTGCCGGTTGTAAAATCGATGTTGTATCTACACATATATTGGAATACAGATGCCAAAATAATGCATTGCCTTCTACAAATGATAAATTGTCGCTTTAAGACATTCATGGCGCCTCGAGAGAGCGCAAAGTAATTATCTGTATCCAGTATGCTCCACTTAGGTTTTTTTCTTTCGCGATGGACAACGCCACTCATAAGAGACTCAGGAATTTCATTGATCTTCTCAATTTTCTGAAATTCGGCACCAGCTCGTCCATGTTCGTGCGAGACTAAAATGCCAACTCGGCGCACCGAAGCTTTCTGTTTGCCGAAGGCCACGCATTCTCGTCTCAAGCAGAAGGCACCCGAGCCAATGATTACATTCCTTGAAGCGTCGACCCGATGTTCCGGCGACGGCACCAAAATAATAATATCGCTCGATTGCTCCGCCGGGTGAATTAGATCGGTCGTGCGGACCGGCGGGGAACCACTGGGTTTCCGGGTAGCTGCTTGAATGCACAAATGATTGGTGGGATCGCAGTAGCAAGTAGGCGCCTGGCGTCTTTACCCCCGGTTTGGTCGGTTCGTTGCTCTTACAATGGTCCGGTGAGCCCTCTGAGCCGTCTGAGCCAAGAGAGTGAGCTTTTCTCTCGCGAAGAACGGTACGGCCACTTGCTATGTGCATCTACGGGTTTGCATCGTTATTTCCCTCGAAAGACGATTTTTCCAAGACGTCGGATTCGCGCGGCTGTTACGTGGCCACGTGTTTTCTTAATCTCTACCAGCTAGTTAATTGGACGCGAGAAACGAAAGCATAAAGCTAACTTATTTCCTATACGAAGAAAGTGATGTGTGTGAAGCACAATTTAGTGACTTTAACATCCGTGTGCAATTGTTATTTTTACGTTTTATATTTCTATCATTCTTTCATGTTTACTGTATGTACCTATTATATAAAATAATGGCTTCGTACAGTGGTTTATACCAAGTGTACCTAAAGAGATGTACCGATCGGATTTGTTAGAAAATTACATGTATTGTTTCTTATTCTTCATATTATTTGTATAGCGTACTTTGAAGTAATGTATAAATACTGCAAAGATTGTCACGTAGCTCTCCAAAGTTGTACTGCTTCCAATATTACAGAGTCCGTCTCGTCGTACTTGAAGTCCATTATATTTATGTATAATATCTGCGTGCCACGGCGAATTTACGTCAACTTTCTTCTCCTTGAGAGAACATCTTCCTTGTGACCAGATAAAATCCAATTAAAATTGTAATTACGATTCAACATTGACGCGCGTAGTCCCTCGTCAAAATTCTAATATTCAAGATTTTCATATTTTACTTTAACAAAAGTATATAGAGATGCGCTTCACACGTGTGTTTTTTAACTGCATTCAATTCACACCTTTAGTTTCTTTATACTTGCACATCAGTCTATTAACGGTGAAATATTGTTTACATATGTTTCTTGTTTATTACAAATTTTATGTTCATATATTGAAAAAATTATATTATTTTTTGTGTAAATTTGGCTCTAAAATCAATCCTGAAATTAATTATTTATTATTCTCTCTATCCAGATTCGAATAAATATTACCTTTTGCTAATTTTCTGGTTAATTGTATTATATGTATCATATAATATAACAAATGTAACTTGCATTCCGTAATATAAATTAGCACTATCATTACTAGCGTTAATAATATCCGATTATAGATTATCTGGGATTCGATAGATTTTATTATTCTGAATTGATCTTACAGATTAACAAACATAATACTCGAAACAATTTTGAAACAACGTTTGCAAATACTTTGTCGATGACGCCAAGTCATAAATGAATATAAAATTATGTATAAAATTTTGATGAATTCGACAACAAGAAAGATGAAAGTTATTTAAAAATGAGCAAAATTATTCAAACTGATGCGTGCATTGATATATACGAGGTTTCTGAATTTTTTTACAAATTAATGAAGCTAATTCGGATAGGAAGATGCAGGATTAGCACGAATCATTATTCATAAGTTATATTTATGCGAATCATATTTATGTTTATCTGTTCCTCAAATATCGGATATGTATAGTTTCTCACCCTTCCTCCCCCATTTTTTCCTTCTACAGAAGCAGCGCGTAGGCATATAATAATATTATGCTAAATATTCCCGTAATTCGTTGTAGGGTCTTTCTAACTATAGCAAAAGTTTTCCAAAGCCACTCTCGAGTTAATGTAAAACGCAATGTGAACGAGAGCTCTCGGAAAATTGTGTTTTACATAACAATTTGCATCCCCCTTAGTTGTGCCGATCGGCATTCATGAGTGGCGAGTTTTAGTGCGGAGTGCACTTAAATTCCTAAACCGTATTGTCGAAGACGAGATACATAAGTAAGATACGTAAATGCTACAGTCTGGAAATTCTCCGCATCTCTCGTCTCACTTTCGGCACTTTTCTCCCCCGTTTTCTTGGGGAATTACGTTTCGCGTACACAGTGTCCTTCGCCGGTTTTAGACGGAATAACCAAGTCGCTTTCTCGGCCAGAGAAACGATGTCTCGCTCTTGAGAAAAGGGTAACGCGCCACGATATCGGAAAGCGAGAAGGAAGTAAGGATGCCGAGAAACATTGCGGAAAGGAACATAATGAGTGTAGCGTGAATGGAAGCATAGCGTGTCGTATGAAAAAATAAGTATAGAAAAAAATTAGCTTGCATGCACAAACGAACGTGCCCGTTTTCATATCTTCAAGCTCCGTTATTGATCGTTAAATAGTACTCGATGATAGCACGACGTACGTATATTGCGAGACGTCGGGCACATTGCTCTCGGAACACGTTCCTTCGTCAGTTCTGTATTGCTGTGAAGAGCACGATTCAAAGACTACCGAAATTTTTGTCTAAAGCACAGTCCTCTTTTGGTGTCGCCTGAAAGCAACGAAACGTGCGCTTTGTCGATGTTTTAGTCGATGTAGCAGACGTCATTCAGTCGGGGAATAAATGGAGTATAACGAGTACTTTCACGATAGATATAATTGTTCGCTGATCAATTAGGTGATCAGGATTTTGGATTCTTCATTGCTCGATGCCCGATTCGTATGAAACTCTATAAGAGTAATCAATCTAATTACTTGGAGACTTTATAGGAAAGGACAATTAACGTAATTAATGTGCGAGCAGCCACATTTTTACGTTCGTATTTATAATCGGATAGTTTGATGTCATTAGCTCGATATAAATTTCAAAGAATAAATATATTATTATTATTTTATCCATGCCCATAACGTAATCACTTATTTAGTTGTGAAACTTTTAAGCGCCAGCACCCCGCGCGTATTGAATTCCAATCGGTATAATATCAGTGGCGACATCATCGCCGAATCGAGGCGTATGTATTGACACAGTTGTATAAAGTCGTAGGTAGTCCGCGGATATGCAAGTCAAGAGGGAGGTTGCCTTACGCCATCGTCGCGGGGAGACAGCCGATTTCGAGAGGACACGAAAGCAGGGAAGCGGAGCGCGCGCCAAGGAGGACTCGATCACGTCGTCGACGAACGCGGCGCGTTGTTCCCATTGATCGACTCCATTCGCAGCGTATACGGGACTTTGGTCTCTCTACCCACGGGGATTTGGCACTTTGACGAGCTCACATCGCGCGAGAAAGAATGTCTATCCTCCTTTTTCCCCTCGCTTCCTCCCAGTCCCCTATTTTCCTTTCTGTGTATACACGCGTTTATCTATTTGCGTTTAGCAATAATGTTTGCCTTCCGCTCGTCTCGTTGCATTAATTCGATTCGTCCGAACTCAATTCGATCACTGGATTGTCCCGCTCGGCGATCGCGTTTGAGAATCTTCCGCGTCCTTCTTACGTCCGCTTCCTTCGTTGGCTCAACGATATTGGAACATCGATGCTTTTCAGCACATCGAGACCAATACGGTGTTTGTCCTCTCAGCGAAAAGCTTAATTACGACGCTTACGTTGGGCGGAACAGTCCAATCGTTGTCGCTGCGGCTGAGCAATTCCGGGTCAACCTAGCGAAAGCTAATTTCGCACGTGCGTGTACGTGAGAAATTTCTTGCCGTTTCGGGCGGGTAGGCATACGCTTGGTGATGAACGACGAGATGCGACGAGATGTAACGAAACGCGTCGCGGCAAGAGTTTATGGCGCGGCAACTCGCTATTATTTGAATGAACGCTTCGTGCAAGAGAAATGGTGTTCTAGAACGTATTGTGAGCTGCTTGCCGCTGGAAGCTGGAATTGACTCGCGGATCTCGCAAGTACAGAATTTAATATCTCACTGGAGCATAATATTTAGTACCGCGCGGTAATATTTAGGAAAGATCTTGTGCTAATGTTACTAATCTTATATTAGATACATATTTAAAGATATACTTCTTATCGCTACGGATATCTGCATTATTATTAAAATTCTACTTTATTGGCTTTTGTACATTAATTTTTATCGTTAATTTCATTCTTATGTTATTTTTCTCAATACTGATAAATGCCTTGTGCAATACATAATAATTAATATCTTGATTAAGGACAAGGAATTGTGACATTTTTAACGTAATCCAACTATATCACAATAACTGAATGTTTTCTGGCTATAGTAGATTTTATTAGTAACAATATTTTCAGGCAATGATGTAAGATCTTACTTTTGCACGTGTACCATTCCTTGCATTTTGTGCTTTTCTCTGTTATAACTAATTAATTCTGTTTTTCCGCTTGTTTACTTAGCTGACTATTCTTTCTCTCTTAAGCGCGATAAATAAAGGTATTTTTCACGGCGGGTCGTCTCTCTTTCTCTCTCAATGAGTTACAATACCGCCCGCTCTGTCCAATTCTTCTTCGTTTCTCATTTCCGCGTGCAATTAAAATCATGAGGCTAAAGTAACTTGGAGTCTTTGAAGAGTTACATGGTTTAATCTCTGCTCCCTCTCTGACGGCCATCTTTTTTAATCTTTAATGAATGTCATCTACCTTCTTCACGCCCCTAGGAGACACAGCTGCATAATTATGTATCTTGTATTGCGTTTACACTCACATTCGCTCAAGTATACATCGGCTGTTATAAAACGTTATTCTCGTTCCATTTGCGCTGTTATACCCATAAAATACTTATACCATATGTTCCTTATATTTTATCATATGTTTCAAAAATATAAATCTTCATAGTCTTTGAATAGCAACGCGGTCTTACAATAAAACACAAATTATAACAAATAAAAGATGTATTACATTTATTGCTTTTATATTATAGAAGACAGTCATAAGAAATTTCGTTTTATTCTAATATACATCTGTACTGATTCTTAGATATGCGATAGATTTTTTTATTTATGTGCAATATTAAAACATATACTCACCGTAATTAGAACTTAATAAAAAAATTGCTATCTCTAAACGAACATATATGTACATGCAATGTGTATTATATTGCATTACATTGTAATGTACGGCATAAACTGTAATAATGGAACGAGACTATTATACGAATAATTTTACAAATTAATGAAAAGCTTGCAACGTAATAACAACAAACGGTGCTCGTATTAACTTTATATAAAGGATGTATGGTAACATTTATATATTATGTATTCCTAGCTGCAGTTCTATTTAAAATTAATTTGTCTAATTGTAGTCCTACATTATGTAGTAGCGAACAACTTGTTACATTTCATTATTGTTGAAATAAATATTTATGTAATCAATAAAATATTTCACGACTGGTGTCTCTCTCGTATCGTGTCCATAGTAATTAAAGTAAGAGTATAGTCGTTCAGACGCGTAACGATTATATAATGTAATTAAGAAATAGCTTATATTGCAAGTATGTTAAAGTTTATTATTACGATAATTTATATATTAAATTCAATGTTAGCATGTATGCATATAAAGGCCAATTATTCTTTCAACGTGTCTTCGTAAACTTACAATTACTTCATCTTAGGTTTTCGCTAAAGCATGTATTAAAAATTCTTTTTATAAAAAATTTTCTAACCATAGAACAATTTATAATAAGTCTCGGTTCTTCACGTATGACTCGTAGGCACAATACTCGAGTGCACCACTAGCTCCTTGATTTTAATTACAGTCATTATGATAATTAACATTGAATTATGTTCGGAAGCGGAAAATCGATAAAGCCCGGATTTGTCTCGTCGAGAGGAAAGGGTAATTCTCCGGCGGGGATCTGCCATCCTAAAAGAGACAGTGGGGCGCGAGAGAAGAAAAAGTGAAGAGGAGAGAGAGAGAGAGAGAGAGAGAGAGAGGGGGGGGGGAGGTGGAAGCGGAAGAGGTACAAAGAATAAAAAGGGGGAGAGGCACCGCGATTCGATAAGACTTAACATTAATACAGCTCTCTTTTGGAACATCCCACGAGACGAGCGGACTACGACCTCCCTATATTTAACCCCGTCTCATCGAGGAAAAAGGAAACCGACTTATATCTCAGAGGTACTGTCTCACTGGTCGAGATTACATGGATAATTGGGGTCTCCATCTACCTACTTTTTTCTCACATTCCGTTCTCCTTCGACCTCAGCCTATCTCCCTCTGCCCCGCTAACTACGGAACCTCGTCGTTTCGCGAGGGGTGCGCCATTCGTCCCCTTTGATCCTTGACGGGTCGAGTAGCTAATTCGCTCGTCGAGTCTCGCAGCGACCGCGAAATAGAGGCGGTTAAAAAATTGAAAGCTGTTAAAAGTACATGTATCGGCAAGTTAAAAAGCGACAGCAGATAGAAAGCAATTTAGCTTAGTAAATTTATTATCACTTATGTATCGTCGAGGATACGGGGAGGGAAAAAATGAAAAAAAAAAGAAATGAGGGTAAATCAAGCTATTAGTCTAAGATCGATTGCAGTTCTCAGCAAGCTTGTAAGTACCTTTCCGCTAAGTAATAGCACCGCAAGTTTCAGACTCATTAACGTTCGAGAGGTCGATCACTCTTACATACCATTAGTCACTTCGCCGCAGGTAAAGCAATTATTCTTCAACAGAGTCTATGGTCAATGCTGACAAAATTATTGGAGAAAGATACGGGAAGAGCCGTTGCGGCGGCTGCGCCAAAAAGATTTCGCTGTCTCCATTGGAGCGTACTTGCCGGTGCCGTTCGTCAGGCACAGCAGAAAAGTTGACGATGTGTATACGCAATAACGGCAGGAAGGGCAAACGTAAACGCAAGTGGAAGAAGTGTTTCGAGGAAGGAGAGGAAGAAGAAGGGGGAGGATCGATGAAGTATAACGGTCACGCCGAGGATCCGTACGTTATCACGCGCCACCACCCCTCCAGCGTTCGCTCGCGTTTACGACTGATCATAAATGCGACGCGAAATGCTCGCCAGACCATCCCCCCATTCCGATAGGAAACTCCGCGGGGGCGAACGGGACCTTTTACATCGCTAATATCGCGCGATTGTGGGGCTCCTTACTCCGCTCACGGAAGGAGAAAGAAAATGTCTTTTGCCGCGGTCTCTCGGCGCCCGCGAACGCTGACGAACTATTGTGGACGGAGCGTCGTGTTGACGAAGGGCGAGAGCGAGTCACAATGCCCGGCAACGGGCGTTCGACTGGATGGAATTTCACTCCGACGAAATTTAATTTCTTCGCGAGCTCGTGTCCGAGAAAGCGCGATAGAACGTCTCGCAAGGATTGGATATCCAGCCTTACGTCGGGAACGGCCGGGGAGGGGCGACGGTCGTGGAAGCCGTGAGAATCGGACCGAACGGGGGGGTTTGTGCGAACGTGAAGGGTGAAGGAGTGAGATGGGAACGGCAGTACGAACGGACGTGGCCTTTTTCCGTTGAAAGAGCGAAAAATGAGGATTCCGTGCGCGGAGGCAGAGTTATTGAATATCAAAGTTTCGAAATTCCGCGGTGCCAGCAAAGTTCACTCGAAAACATAACTTATAAGTAACTTGGGCCGGGGTGGTGGGGCTCGATAAGGAGAGGTATGAGGACAGAGAAACGACGGCGGGTCACCCCCGACCAAGGGTGAAAAAGCAGAAGGGCGGAAGTCGAGAGTCGGGTTGGAAATGGTAGAGGAGGAGTCGCTCGCGCGTGGCGGGGGAAGGATGGGTTGATCGTGGCGAAGCAGGCGAGGAACGAGGCCGGGATCATTCGTCTCCCTGAGCCGGAAGTTAGGCTGTGCTCCGACTACGGGGACGAAGTTTGGTCAGGGTCCAAGTCGCTAAAAGGAAGAAAATTTCAGAAAATACGGAGCAGACGTAGCGCGTACCATTGGAAAAATTTAGCGCGGCTGGTATTGCGAGCCGGTCCCGCAAACTCGCGAAACTCTTTTAAACGAACTAACACCGGCAACAATGTCCCTCGGAGTATCCTCCGCAGGGAGGAACAGCCGTCTCCGAGCGGTGTCTAAGACGGAGGGTGGACGGGGATGGAGCGATGTCGTGCAGGATGAGCCTCGCATCGCTCTACAGAAATTCCGGGCGCCACCGAGAAAATGCTCTCCCGCGGCAAGAAAAAAATCTCCGGAGATGCGTAGTCTACGTCCTTTTTTTAAATGCGCCTTTAATGCCACCGACGAGATGGATCTCGTGACCTAGAAGAGGCACACGTGAGTTTAATCTTGACGGCGAACAAGCTATATAATTTATAACTGGCTCTTTAAAAAGATTTATAACAAAAAATTGCCGATAAACTTGGTACTTATGGGCTATACTTGTGCACTTATGTGCTACTTTACGTACTTCGCTTTTTTACGTATATGCCCATTTGTTTTTGGATAAGAAGGTATATAGGTAATAGAGATAATTTAATTTTAGAACACACGCGACGCGAGAGAATTCTTTTACCAAATTGTTTTCGACACTTTTCACTCTAATGACATCTTGCTATTACATAGACTAATATATAATATTCATAATTTCTCAAATTATTCTGTTGAATTTTCTTGAAAATGTCAAATTGTAAACCTCTCCATCTTTCTGTGCACTTTTAAATTTATTTGTTAATTGCTTAGGGCAGGTTGTTTCAACCCCGTGGTAAGTTAACTAATAGTTAAATCGTATGTACGTCTTTGTTTTTCCTTTAAATTAAAAAAAGATAGACGTATACTTTAACCGTTAGTTAGCTTACCAAGAGGTTGGAAAAACCGGCCCTTAATCCGTAAAATTTGGTACAGATAATTACAAGAGCGGAAACGAAACAACGTTAACATTATCTTTACTGCTCTCTTCTTTCGTTAAATAATGGAGAACATTGTACGCATTCCTATAATATAAAACGCGATCGCTTTTATTTCTGTTGTAACGAGGTAGGGGCAGTTTTCTAGACGATTACAGTCAGAATTTGCACCGTTATGGTGTACTTTCGCACGTAGTGCGCAAAAGTTTGAAAATGTAGAATACTGCCGGTACTCAGAATAGTCGCTACAAGATCGACTTTCCAAGTAGAAAATGGAACGTCATGGTTTAGATGTTACCCCGTTTGCCACGTCGCAAAAATACATACACAGTACTGTCGATCTCAAAGTTCAACGTGCCTAATCGCTTGTTTCACATTTTCATAAATTAATTTTGCGAACACAGAGACATGAGTCCACGTATTTGCATCGTTTCTCGCAAAAAAAAAGACAAAGGATAGCAAAGATGAGAAATAAAAGGAGACGGAGCGCTTAACGCCGGTTCGAAAAGGAGCACCGTAGCGGAATATGATATGCGGATTCACGCGCATCGAGTTCGCATTGCTAGAATATTGTTCATTCTGATTGGCGTGTACACTGAGTACACGAGGGCACGCACAGCTCACGCCGAAGCCTCGCATTTACCCTTCATCGCGCTCGCCCGCCGATATTCATTTCCAGCGTAACCGCTCGGGTCTATCGTTATTTCGAAAGGGCCCAGGTTGTGGACGTGGTGTCGACAAACGGACAGCAATACCGGGAGTGGCGACGATGGTGAATCCGCGCCCCCCCCCCCCCCGTTGCTCTCGGCGGTAGTCATAAATTGAATACTAATTGACACATTGCGAGGCGCATCCGTTGTATTTCACGCGTTCAACTTTCATCGCGCCGGCCACTGTGTTTAAATGGCGGCACATATGCGCGAAGATATAAATTTACGGATAAATACGCACGGACAGCTGGTTAATGCGAGCCGAGTTCCACCCTTGATTCTCCGCACCCTTCCGTCGGCTCCACGCGCCCGCTCGCACTCCACCCCGCCATCTGAATCAATACCTACTTGTTTACTGGACCGTTGCCAGCGGGATTTCACCGAACCGACGATCGTACTATCCTAATTAATTCCATCTTTTGTTGCGGCCCTTGGTTCCTCGCAACACGGACGATTGCTGAGGACGTGAGAACGGCGTGGCCTCGCTAAACGTGACTCCTGTCTGGAGCGACTAATTATTAAGGAGCTCCTACTTCCCATTTCTCTCTCAATCCGACTCGCCGCCTTCCAGCTTGACTCGCAGCTGCCTGGAGTTTGGAAGCGATAGTTTCATCGACTTCGCGAGGATCAGTAGGCAGACTCCCCCCTCCCTCCTCCTCCCGGCTCAATTGAGACCGGATGATAATAATTCAATTAATTTCGAAGACTCGCAGAAATTCCTGGAAAACATTGGACATTCGAGCGTCGAAAGGATATCGATATGGCGACGCTAGCGGTATTACATTAGTGGAATACGTCGTGAAACGTAATACAATACGAAGTGAGTTATCGCCAGATAAGTCTTGCTTTATCCTTCAGCATTATCGATGAGATTTATGCGTTCAAGTAGAGTATTGTCCTATGGTAATTGGTAGATCTCCCGTAGAATTAGATAGATATATTAAATTACGAGGGTCATTAAATATGGTGGTCAGATTTATTGCCAATGCAAAGAGGGATGAGCATATTATACCCTATTACCACGGACAAGGGTGGGTCGAAAGCAGACGCCGATATTTTATGATAATACTTAGAGTCTTCCTCGGACAAAGTCTTATGCAGTAAATTATTGTGATTTAATAGTCGCTTAATGTACATTTTTCAAGTCTAGGAATATCTACAAATCCTATATCTTTTCATAAGAGGTTTTAGTGAAAGAGTTTTCGAAATATATGTACGTTAAGTTTTTTTATTATATCTTTATTTTACGAGAGATTTAGTGCTGCACAGATTTAATAAAAAGTGTAAGTAAGGTTTAATTAGTTCTCGCACATTTCCTCTCTTTCTCCTCTTCTCATTCTCGCTGTGCTATTAAAACTAACAAATAATGATTTTGATAATTTCTGAAATTATCGTAATGAAATTATTATAAAGCAACAAGGATAAGTAAGGGAGAAGTGAAAAAGAAAGAAGAGAGTGTCTCGCGATGCATGCGATTAAAAAAGTTATACGAAATATAGCAATTGAAATTCAAAGTGTCTCGTTGTTTAGCGGGTAAAGAATGGAGTTAGCCGATGAGCGTGTATCGGTTTCTGTTAACGAATGTCGGCGTAATCGAAGCGATCGCATAGAATGACGAATGCGTTCAGCAGTTCTAAATTTGTCACACCGCTCTTACTCCGAAACGAATTTATTCGCATCTTTTTCCGTTTCGTGCCTTCACTATTTCAGGTGTGCGATTGCGCGTATCTTCTCGCATCGCTTAATTAAATGGCTCTCCCAATTCTGGAAAAATTATAATGCCAGTGGACAGTGTGACACATTTGCTGTATCCTGAAAATAAAACGAATTGACAGGCTTGAATACTTTTGTTTAACTTTAGGAATACCGATGAGTTTTTAATACGCGATAAATCAGAGCCTTATATTTATTGATGAATGGTAGATCTCGGTATGTCAACACTAAATCGTAGAAATGTATGGTAAGTTCATCTAGCGTTTATTAGAAAATAAACAGCATTGTTGTTTCATGCGTCTGTATAGTACATTTATGTACAATAACCAAGCCTTTGTCGTGTAACAACTCGATATCGTTTGTGAAAGTTAATTGTAACAATGCGTTTTATAAAATCACCATTACATGGTTTTTTCTCTTTCACTGTTAGATGACCTCTTTTAGTGTCTGCCTGAATATCGCGAATGCATTTCTGACTTGAAAACGGCCAGCGCACGATAGTGTCACAGTAAGTCGGCACAACCACATGTTGTATGAAGCTGCGTGTATTTTATTTCGCTTGCCGCCCACAATAGAAAAATGCTTAACGCGAAACTTGCTGACTGTGCGTGAAAATTTATTTGCGGCGGAGAAAAGCGAGATACGTATGCCGCTAGCACGCGTACTATTGTAACGCCTGACATTTTTTTTTACTTTTAAAGGGATCAAACGATAGCATTCTCGTGTAAATTCGCGTACAAATGCGAGGCGTGTATAGAAGGTAATTGTATTATTGAAACAAATTAGAAAATTATATCTGACAAACACGGCTGGCTTTTGTGGGCGCAATACGTATATTCTGTTTTTTCACTTTTGGATTCAAATGCCGTGTATACGGGTTTCCAACACGGTTAAGGAGAGATAAAAGCGATCAGTTTAATCGAAACGTAATTAATTTTACTTATTATTTAGCTGCTCTATTGTACCGTTTTGCTCTGTAGTGCTTATGACGTTTTAGTTATTAACACTCGGTATGTTTTGAGGGTAATTGTTTCCTCGTTCCTTCAACAATTTGAGAATAAAAGAAAAACATCTACCTGCAGTTTTTTCGAAAGCGGAGAAATTTTCATAACGTTTACGTGCTAGGTAAATTTTGCCAAGCTTCCTTAGTTACATTAGGTTTCTCTCTGGTAGACAGGCACGATGGAGCACGAAATCGAGGAAGCATTAAGCTATTAGCTGCCAATTCATGCGTGAGAATAGGCGGCGGGTTCGAGCTTATTTCGAAATTGATTGTAATCCTCCGCACACGGAATAAAATGAAGTAATCGTAACTACACGCTCGAAGCAGAAAATCTACACAATATTTTAATAAAATAAGAAAAAGGTGAAAAAGAAAAGAGGGAAAAAGAAGGAGAGAAAAGACTTTATACACCTGATACTCTATTTTTCGTGATTCAACTGTAATCAATTGATAGAAAGATCAAAACACTGGTAAACAAGGAGTAAACACCACATTATAAAATCGCTTGCGATTACATGCGATAATAAATGAGTTGTATCTACAATCAATTAGCATTGGATATCAAACCTCTAGACGACAAATATGTAATGAATATTCAAGGAGTAGTTATATTTGTCACATGCGAAAAGCATATGTAAACAAATATGTATGTTTTAAAATTAACACCTATGCAGTTTATCGAATATTTATCTAAAAAATAAAATAATATATAGAATTTGCCTTTCGTAAAGCAGATATATTGTTCAGATATAATAGCAGAAAAATTGTTTGTAATTTGACAGCTTGAATCACACCCGTTTTTTATAACGGATGTAGAAATAATAATTGCGATAATTTATCACGTTTATGTAATCCAGTCCAATTAGTATTGTTGTTAGGCAGTGGTATTTATAATAGGTAAATTATGTGTGCGGTGATTTCATTATAGATTTTATCAGAAGAAGGCGATAAATTCACAAGCTGGACATCAACAGAAAGAGATATCTTCTGCAGTGAAAACAAAGTTACGCAATTAATCGTTAGCCCCTTTCCTCGAGAGAGCTATGGAGGAAGGTGAAAGCGACGAAAATGAAGGAAACGAAGAACATACTCGAGCACACAACGTAGACTTCTGGTATATTGGTTTAATCGGCCCTCCACTTAGCTTTCCCTTCTTCTCTCTAATCCTCGAAACAAAGTCCCTAAAGATGAAGTAGGAAGTTCACTGGACACCCGCTATACTTTCGTTCTTGAACTCGATAGGAACTTTGTTCGCAACCAGTTTTCTTTTGTTCGGTGCTATTATAGAACAATCTATATTTATTGAAATTGGAAAATGCAACTTTTGAATTATAGGGAATACTTCCTGTATAATAATATGATTAATTTTTAATTCTTCTCTCGCATGTCATTACACTGCACATTCATACATACATGTTGTCAAAAGTATAAATTTGTGTATGCTACATACGAGTTTGACAAGTTTAGAAATTAATATTTTAATATATCACAATTTCGATAAATTCATCATTATATTTAGTAATCAATATATTTAGTTTTAAATAGCTTATTCGTCAATTTATTTATACTAAAGATTAAGAAAACTAAACTTTACATGATGAGATAACAATACATATTACCTTATTCTTGAATAAGTCATAAGCTCTAAATATTGTATGCAGATAAAATTACATTTTTTAGAAAAAGTTTCAATTAAAAAAATTTTTAATTATTTGTAATATGTTATATCTTTATTATGTTGTTACGATTATACGTATAGATAAAATGATTTAAAAGCTTTATTAAATTATCATTTAATACATGTGCAATGAAGATTTATTTTATTTAGAGTAAAATATTTAACTGTATCGGAAGTTGTTCTAATTTATATACATATAACGAAGAGAAGGGTTACTTGTCTTGGCATAAAACGTCTCGCCTCGTGTTCTCGCAAGTTTCCATAAGATACAGTTTCATCATCTCGGTACATTTCTTTACCTTCATCTGAGTTTGCGACTTACAACGGAGTTGTATCTCATGCTAACCACACCAAGAAGTCCAAGTGCTCCGAATCATGTTTCAATTAGCACTTTATACCTTTTTGAATTACCAACTTTTCTTTAAAGGAGATAAAATCTTTGTGAAAGATATTGAGTGTCATCTGTATGTAAAACATGTGAAGCACTTGGACATATTTTGTGTAGAAATTAAAAAATATGAATACGATAAATAATGTTTCTTTTTTCGCGTGGCTGTCGACATAAACAAACTATCGTTTTTATTGGGTAAGAAAATATTTTTGATATACAAAACAACAGGGAAGGCAAGCCATACCATATACACGTATATACGCAGCAAAAT
Source organism: Vollenhovia emeryi (assembly GCF_000949405.1). NCBI lineage: Eukaryota > Metazoa > Arthropoda > Insecta > Hymenoptera > Formicidae > Vollenhovia > Vollenhovia emeryi. The sequence continues at coordinate 537,582 of NW_011967130.1, forward strand.
ACATAAGTTCTTTTAGTAAAAAAATCAAACTTCGCGAAAGACTACAGCTTGTAAATTGAACCCATATAATCGTTATAATACATCTATCCGTTTTCACGTAGTAGGTACCTCAGAGAACGAGAAATATGGTGACATATTCCTGGTGAGAATCCATTCGGGGAACATAGGAGACCTTTTCAATTCGGTATATGGTAGTAATTTCTTATCTGCACCTACTATGTCGCGCATCGACGATATCTACGTAGAGGTAAAGTCGCCGTCGACATTGTGATTGCGATTTATACAGATTCTGTCGATTCGATTCTGGGATCGTTGAAAATTATTCACTACACCGGGCATTTATAAACTACAATACTATTGACAGTGATCTATGGATTAGAATATATTGGTTGTAAGAATTTTATTGGCACTGCAATTGTAAACGGTTTTCAAATATTGGTGGAATTTATTACAATTACAAGTTTTAAGAATGCAGAGAGAGAGAGAGAGAGAGAGAGAGAGAGAGAGAGAGAGAGAGAGAACTCTTATTTAAATCTATTAAATGACTGTAAAATTATATATTCAAAACGATAAGAGATTTTCTACTGCAGTTAAAAAATACTTCTTTACGAAATGCATTTTATACATTCATAATAATCTTGGATATTATTCTATATATTAAAAATATTTATTTACATTTTGACAAAAAATTTTTTCCCGTATTTCACTAAAATACTAACAATAAGTGAATAATATAATAGTCTGCTGCAAAATTCTTTTGTATCATTTGGGCATCTCCACAGGAATATATAATTTCACACCTATCCTTTATTCGGTACAATGTGTTTCAAATAAATTTTGGCTTAACTTTCGTTTGAGAATTATGAAGCATCAATAAGGTATCTCGCTTTTATCTTCGTTAGACGCTCGTTGCACTTGAGAATCAATGTTGAGAAGGAAAGGATAAGGAAAAGAACGTGGAAATGGCGCGAGATACTCGAGACTTCAGTCGAGGTGCTGATGTCGCTGAGCTGAGATTTATCGGTTTCCTGAATCATGGCGACGTGGCTGTCGAAGGCAGTCTAATTGATTTTTCCGCCCTCACCCTCGCGCCGTTCTAGAGAATTTTATAGCTCAATGTGAAACTTGCCGCTCAGCGCGCCTTCGTACCGTGTAACCCTTCTGGGAAAACTCACCATGCCAATAAGAATTTAGTCAACTCCTGAGTAAAAACGCTACCCTCCTTTGTAAACTTGTCATAACTTTTATGTAAAAAATATACATTCTTGCATAAGTAATGCACATGCTACACACGGCATGTATACTATTTGATTTTATACAAAAATTTTCTTACTTGATCTCTCATTTCAATTGTAATTTTTCTTTCTGTAAAACCGATTTTGTACAGACATTTAACATAAGATAAGTGCGTTTGCGTCACCAAAATCAAATTTACTTTATACTTGATCATTATTTAATGACAGGTAATTTTAAATTAATTAAATTACATTCGTGGACGTATCGTTACCGGAAGATTTGCCAAAATAAAATAAGTATACTTTATGATAATTTGCTTATAATGAGCGTACATTAAAATGCGCTGGTTATCCATGGAAACGTCCATTATTATTGCTCGTTAATTCCGGATCGATATCTGTATACTCATCTGTTATTAATGTCATTGTAATTACACCTTGGTGATCACACTTATCCAGAGATACGTACAGACACACGTCTTTTAGTTGAGCTAATGTGTCCTCTTGAATCCCCGGAATCAAGGTATATAAGCTGAGTAACCTATAGCCATCGTCAACAGGCCAGCTAGCGCGACGAGGTGGTGTGTACACGCGCTTTTGACGCGCGTTGGTGTAAGCACCGGTCTTGATGGGTAATCGATTTTCATTAATGGACGTCGCTTGCGTAACACAGAATTTCAGCGGGCGCAATCTCGACCCGAAAGAGAAGAGGAACTTCTGTTGCAACAGTGCCCTCTCATCGAGGTTGACGTATCGTAAAGATGATTCAAAGATATGTTACTTTTATTTCAATAACGTTTTACAATTGGAGGCATTATTTGTGCGCAAATAAAGCATGCGTTGATTTTTAATAAGTAGCTTAATTTGTCAAGAAGAAAAAGTTGTTCTATATATTAATAATTAATTCTCCTAATAAGGAACTTTTGAACAAAAGAATTTATTATATTATTGGTAACATACGTAAGATACGTCACCTATTCGTTACTTAATTATTGAAATATTTATTTACTCGATTTAAAAACAGATTGAGTAAAATTATAATTTCGTTGTGGTTTAAAATAATTTCTTCTTTGTTTTTGGTCGATCCATCCTCTTAGTTTTCCTACTACATTTTGCTTAGGTAAATCGTCAAACTAGAATTCTATTGAGGTACAATTTGTAATACTCGACTGAGTATTCAATTCATTATAATAATTAGAAAAATTAATTGCACTAGAGATATTTTATTTATGCCGATCATTGCATAATATTTTGTAATTAATTCTTAGTTGTTTGTATACTGAATATTAATTAAAACAGAAATTCCATTTGACGTTTCGCATAATACAAATAACTGTACAGCGCGCAGCTGTATGTTTGACGAGACGTAAATTATACCGGTAGAAAACAATTATTTACGAGCCTGACGATCCACGATTCCGTTTGAATTTAACATTGGAAAATATTATTCGCTTAGCTTCGTCGTAGGTTCAAAGTACACCGCGCTTCGTAAAATCTCCGTTTAACGAAATCTGTTTTATGCATTTTAGAAATACGGAAAAATGGAATATACAGCGCGAGTCAATCATTAGCACCGTCCAGCCATCGCGTCGATAATAAAATTAATGCTTAACTTTTTGAAAGTAGATGATGAAGTTTGCATGTAACTAATTACTTTATGCATTTGCAAAATTGGAGGGAGCATCAATTGCGCGGTAAGCGATGCGTGTGTTTTATGGAAAAATTTAAAGCCGATGTATCCACCGGCAGGCGCATTAGCGTGCTTTATAACACAGTTTAATGTTGTTTTCACATATATTTGTCGCAAAATGCTCGTAAGAACATTTGTTTTGTATCGGCAAGTCAGATTTAAAATACAGTTATTGTACGAATAACTCTACGTTGTAGAATTTGACGTGCGAAAATCGCGGAAAAGACACGTATTATGAACGGGACGTGACATCCCTTTATAACACTATCCGGACATCCGGGTCAGTTGGTCGGCTATGTGATATCCAAGCTTTTACGATCCATCGAAAAAAAAAGGTACCGTATGTGCATCGATTCTCTGGCGGCCGCAAACGGCGACGGATGCTCACCCACGAAATTCCGACCTCGCCCCAACTCATTAAACGAGTGACATCGTAGCTGAGTTTTATGTTTCTCTGACGGTGATGTTGGTCGTTCGGCTGTTCATATCCCCGGGCTAGGTGCGCGATTCTCTTTCTGCCGCAATGAAACATTCGCGTCTTTTGTACGGGGATCGTAAAATTGGCATTAACCTACTCGGTATTTGCCCCGCGTCTTTCGCGGGAATTATCAATTTTATTTTCCTGAATATACGCGAGACAAACGTCGCTTTGATAGATTCCTAGTACGTCGGCCACCTTTATACACGCGCGCATAATTTTCTATCGGGAATATTAATGCGCTCCGCCGCGAGAAGAAAAAAATTACGCTGTAAGCCGTGGTGTAAAGATAGAAAAGAGCAGAAAAATAAATCGGAAATTCATTGCTACGCACTTGCATACGGCAGTTTTTTTCCCCCATCGCGCCCCGTATTGTTCGGTTCAGTTGAAAAATCGTTTGCTCGAAAAAGAAACCAGATTTATTCAGCCCGCGTCCAAATGTGGCGTATGAATAGACAAGGAGAGAGAAAAATATTTCCGCGATTTTTTGCCAGCGCCAAATGAATCTGCAACTTGGCAGGCGACGTCCAACGCGCGGTTTCCGGCGTACGGGAGCGTTCATTGGCCGATAATACGCGAATCGATCCACTTGTACGAAAAGTTGTAGCCATATCGCAGAACGAACGCTCCTAATCGGAGTAGTTGTCGATTTGACCGATCAGTTTCGGAGCCGGCGACGCCTTCGGATACGCGTGAGCGAGGGATCGTCGAACAATGTATCGGATAACGCGCATGAATAACTTATGAGCCACAATAGCGATTCGTACACATATCCGCGCCTCGTCATTTTCCTTGAATGCATGTTACATTATTCCGAGATGTTTTTCATTGCCACTGGCAAAATGCCGAGCATAAGTAACGGTCGAGCATCAGCGTGCCACGTAGGTCGCGTTTCCTCCGGCACTTTTGTTCGTCTCGTTCGCCCGGCTCTCTTATTATTATTAGGAACGTGAGGAGCAGCCGTCTTCCTGCTGCCACTGTGTAAGCGCCGTGCAGTTTTATGCTCTTCACGGGACGCCAACCACGAAATTCCGCTAGACAAATTGATGTATTTTTCGCGGTGCTTTTCGCTCTTCGAGATATACGGCTTAATGTACTCGATATTAGAAAGCGCGCCGTCATTTAAAAAATACCCGGGGCATTAACTGAAATAATTACGCTCGCGAAATTCCTGGCCCGGCCTGGTCACGGCGCGTTGCCTCTGCTAATTATCCATGTAACGAACAAATTAAAGTCGTACCCGAAGCGATCCCAAACGTGCGGAGCAGCGCGATGTCTGGCTCTGAAAAATAACTGGATGGAATTGTAATTGCCGGACGAGGTGGATGAGGAAATTAACTCGGACTGCGGTTAGTAAGGAGAGGCAACGCTCGCCGAGCCAACTAGTTCAGAAAAAAAGAATCGTATCGTTCTACTCATCTCTCCTCTGTATTCTCTGATTGTTTTTGCAATATTCGAGATGACGGATAACTTTATAATCCTTGTTATTACGTTTTACTCTCCGTTATGAGTCTGTTGGCAGCGAATAATCATCTTGTTCAAAATCGCCCTTAAATGTTAGAGACAGACATGTTCGAGGCAACATTTCAATATAATCAAAGCTTCGATAAAAAGTTAACATAAATATTGGCCACGAATCATGCAATTTGCGTCGCACTGATAAAAAATTGCAATGGTTCAAAATCGCCCTTAGATGTTAGAGACAGACATGTTCGAGGCAACATTTCAATATGATCAAAGCTTCGATAGAAAGTTAACACAAATATTTGCCACGTATCATGCAATTTGCGTCGCACTGATAAAAAATTGCTATGGTCCCGGATATTTTGTGAAACTCGGCCTTACCTAGCTTTTCTTTTTTTCCCGTCGCCGTCTAAACTTACTCGCCAGCCGCATTGCAAAGGAAGAAACGAGAAGAGAGAAGAACTCTGTGGTGGGCACACACGGGACTGAAACTGTCACTCGTTAGATATACGCTCTGCGTATCACTCAGAAAACGAGTACTTACGGAGAGAAGTTTCTCACCGGCAAAAAGCGCGCATCGACTTCCTACGTCTAGGCGAATCGGCTGGAATCGCGGACTATTCTTTTTAGCGTCGCAGACAGTCGGTCGGTCCCATGCGGAAGCGAATTGCCCCGTTGTGTTTTGTACAATACCGCGTTTTGGAACCACTTTAAATTTTGGCAGACTCGACTGTTTCTCGCGCAACTTCCACGATCGTGAAACTTAGGAATAAAAGACATTGCGTATTTTCGACGAAGAGCGGTAAGGGGGATTCCTTTATGCGATGCAGTGCGCTATTGTGCCACGCGCGACCATTATGCACCATCGTTCACCTTCCGTCCAGCAGATCTTGTAAGAGTGTTGGATTCGTGTATCAAATTAGAATTAAACTTCACATCTTATAGATTCAACGGCCTTAAATAATGCCATTCGGTTCTGCAACTTCTGTGCGTGTGCAAAGACATTTTTTCCAAATGATTACGAAATATTAATGAATTTAATTGTGGTGAAACACGATTCGGATCTTAATTTGTTTTTTCACAAAGAAAATGACAAAAATTAGGCGCAGTTTATCCCATTTAACTTTTCTAAGGACGATCTGATATCGCATTCATCCATGTTATTGCACGCTCTTTGATAGAAAGTTTAATCGGAAAGTATCTTATTTCTCTTTTAAAATTAAAGTCTTTCCCTCTCCTGCGTATAGTATATGCAGCATTAAAAAGAATGACATGCACAGTGACGATGTCCAATAACATAAATCTTCGTAAGAAAACAATTTGCGTTACTCAGTTGGACTCGGCGAGACTGGAGTGCGAGAAGAAAGATCTTAGAAAATAGTGCAATGTTTCGGAAGCAATCATCCACTTTCGTTTTTGAATTCTGCTGATGCGACTGGGATTTCTTACACCATCTTTGGCTCCAGTATCCTTCGATAAAAATGGACACGAGCCAACAATCGCATTCGCATTTTCGTATTCTTTTCTGCCAAAATGTCACTCGTTACCGATTTTTAAATGGTTTCGAATTTTTATCTCTATGCAAACTTTCCTCACGATGTGCTTAACTATTATAAAAAAATGTGCAGATTTATTGTAAATAACGCGCTGCGTTTAATTATGCGCAGTTAATAATCATTTTATTGATTTGGTTATTAGAAATAATTGCTGCTTTCTTAAGCTATTATTGTAAAACCGTTGAACACACATTAATTATCTTATCTCGCCTGACAGCATTTAATTTTTCACTTGATATGAAGAAACGAAGTGATTTATTGCTTTTACGCAAATGTGCTTAACATACTCACTTATTATTCTTACGCAAATGTAATTATACAATAATCATAATTACGTCTAAAGCACGAACGAGTCAGAATTATTTTAAGTAGGCTTTTATTATTTATGCGAGATCTTTGGTCTTTGATTACAGTGAATGTTGTTGATGACAAAAATGATAATATATTATAGTAAATTGAATACCTGACGTTTAATTACTGAATCATCCGTTAACAAGATGTTGTACATACAAGTCACACGCGGTGATCCAATCATATGACCGTGTCGTTGGGAATATGGCGCACGTATATAAATTGAACCTCGAACCTTTTGGCTGCAAGTGTTACGAGCCGTGTCGTACCACTTGCCCACGAACGCGCCTAAGTTCCGGCGCCTTAAGTGGACCAAGTCGACCCATTATCTCAGTTTACGTTGGGGTCTTTTACGACCCAATACAGAAACTCCTGCAGAACATAACCGAAACCACAGTGGACTCGCTAATTGTTGGCGTGCGGCTTAATTTTCGCGGATCTTCTTGCCATTGACATATTCTCAACCATTTCCACTCCCGAGTACAATTTGATACAATTATTCCACGAAACTATCGATATTCAATATATATACATATAATTCATACAAAAAAATTTTAAATAATTATACTGGAGAGAACATAATATTTAATGTGCTACTAAATTTTATATTAACGATTTCACTTTTTATTTTTGTTCTTCTTGGATGAATCAAGTTTTATTAATAAGAAAATTTGATTTTTACGTTTGTAAAGAAATTTATATAGATTCTTTTCCTGTTTACTTTTATCCTAAGATCCAAGTTTCAGTTATTACAAGTAGATGCACTCTCTTCATCCGCGCAAGAAGAAATCGCATTTAGAAAAAAGCCATGAATAAAGCTCTATATGAATGAGAATTTGGAAGAGAATAAGAATGAATGCGAAACTAAATAACAATCGAATCAGGGTTGAGATGATAATCAAACTGCTGAAATATTATTGGAGGTGACAATGATTGAAAAATACAGCTTATCTTACTTGTTTTTCAACATTATAATATAGGGGACGTGTCCGATCGAGGCCTGTTGTTAGGATCAGTGGGGCTGGAGTCGCACAGTGGTACAGTAACGTAAGAAACACAAGAATACATCACCCACAGAAAAAATTTCCGGATCCAATGCTATTACACTTCAACGTATCATAAAATAGGATCGATATAGCGCCAATCATATTTATTATGAAGAAAGAAATATTTTAATCTTAAATAAAGAATTCTAAAATCTAAAATAAAATGATAGTATGTATCGTCTTTCGTCGAATATCGTGGTGCCAACTTCGTTCGTTATAAGATGGAGGGAAAATTTATGCTAAACGCAAGAACATATAAACTTACATTTATATAAGTTACTCTCGTCTTAATATAGTAAGACAATCTTTTTTAATTCGATAGAGGAGAACAAGAATTATTAATTTTATTTTAATATTGACTTATTTTTATACTAAATGAGATTGTGAGAGATATTGGCTCAGACGTTTTTCTTAATTACGCGATAATAATTACGGATTTTGTAAAATGGTATATAACTTTTCTTCTCAGCTTGACCCAATCTACTATAATCTTTGGAGTCGTCCAAATCGAATCCGACACCCTGTATAGTTTGTATTGGTTATATAACTAACAACTTCCAGCTTACGCTCGTTTGTGTTATGCAACGCTATCGCATCGGGCACGAAGTCCTGTTTAGTTACATATTAATGAAGCATTTAAATCAACAAGTAAGATATCTTGAAAATAAAAGAAATAAGAGAGCTAGCGAACAAAGCTGAGTGTGCTAAATGTACATATATTAAATAAAGATGTGACAAGCATTTTGACCTAAAACGGACATCTTCAATGCACGGTGATGAAAATAATAATTACAAAAATTGTTAGAAACATCTAGTTAAAAAATATACAATTCAGATAGAAATTTTTGATATCCCGTGTGTAACTTAAAATGAAACAAATTGGAATGAGTTGGTCGGATGGAACCCTCTTCGGAGTTTCTCGATGCGAAATTAGGAGTGGCACTTTCTCATGGTTCCATATTAAATTAGTTACAAATGTACAAACTGATTGTAAAAATAATTAGACCATTCCTAATGGTCGATTCCTCAGGAGGTAGTTGTGTGTGTATCAATCAGTTGTTACAAAGTAAAATAGTTTAGTTGAGATTTCATTTATAAATAGTAATACAATGCA
>NW_011967130.1:547658-560223 GCF_000949405.1 Vollenhovia emeryi
GAGCGACGGCTAAAACCTCTTCAAGGTCACTCAGGAGGGCGACCTTGACAACATATGTCAAGGTCAAGGTCAACGGGGCTGGCTCCCTTCATCGATATATTTACCCAATGCATTTGCATAGTTTTATTTAAATAAAGTTTAATATAAATAATACGTATTCGGAACTTCTAAGGATATACGCAGTTGTATAAAAATCTATCTGATAGCTACGAAGAGTTTTCTTGCCGCAGATTGCGATATAGACGTTAAATAACAACTTAATTGTTCATTGGAAATAAAAAGTAACACACGTCATTCGTGAATTATTCAGTTAATTCTACAATCCCTCTCTTTGTGTCATTGTCATCTGCGCAGTAATTAAACAGTTCCGTGTCACACCTGTTTCAAGTACATCTATATATTAGTCATGCAACCAGTTCGGAGTTAACATGTACGATAAACATTTATTTATCAGCGGTTCACCGTATACGGTTAATGTCAGTGGAGATTCCAATGACGTTCGTTTGAGTGAAACAAATAGCTGATGTCTATTGTATATTTCCATTTACAACGCGAAGTGCGTTTGGTCGCTAGATATACGGCTGCAAAATGACGAAAATAAATTGAAGCTATATAAAATTTGCACGGACCATGTATTCTAAACCATCCAGAATCGAGATCCTCACATTGATTGTAAACAAATCAATCGTGGACGGTTGCAGTTTATTGTGTCGCACGCCTCGAAATGTTTTTGCCTGCACCTGTACACGGTCATAATTATATGAGCACCTGCGGCACATGTATTGCGAAAATATTCATGTCAATATATTATCAGGCCTAGTTGTTATCTCATTTCAAGCAAGGTTGAATCGATTATCGCGATTAGCATTAATCGCTTCTCCCGCTTTTTGCCGTACTCGCCGAAACCTCGCTGGAACTGGAATATAAATTTCTCACGCGTGCTCGGAGCAATTTCATCGAAGCTATTCGACGAACAGTGCCGATTGACATTTTCATTCGGTGGCGCGCGAATAGAATGACATCGCCGTTTTCGCATGCGTCCCATAAATGATAAAAAGATGTAACGTTATGCATTAATCAAAATGTTAAATGACACCGGTATCGCCGGGCGCGCTTTAAATGGAGGCCGCGCGATAAATCAGATCACGTCTTTTTTGCGCCGACAAGCTATTGTGCGTTTATTCATTTCCTGAATGTCCGTCCCGGATATTTTGGTAGAGAGCAACACTCAACGCAGTCTCCGGAACACACGCAGCACACAATTTATTTTTGCGAGACGACGTTTTAATAATGAAAACGTAATGCGTGACATTTAGCAAGCTGAACTTTGAGTTTAACGAGGACTTAACGGCGGAGAGGGGAAGCTAGCGAACACGGCCGCATATATTATCAAGCATTATCTATTATAAATTTCAAGCACTGTTACAGAAGTAATGTAGTATTTTCTTTTTGTATTCATGCAACGAGCTCGTTAAATATATTTATAATTCATTTATAAGGACGTTGTAAATGTAAAATTTCACAATTTTTGAATATTATTTCTCATACAACTTAAGATATCTTTGTATACATGTATGTTAACATACACCGTATTTGAGGTTTCTTAACTATTTGATAAGATGCTTATTTTTGAAATTGCACAGCATAAAAAAGTGATTTAAAAGTAAACCAATAAAAGTTATAATTAAAAATTTTCTAGTCAATTATATAATAAGAAGTTCAAGGCTTAAGATATCTAGGCTAATCTAAAAGGGATCTTTGTGGAAGTAAGGCACTATCTCTGATTCTTACGGATTACGATTCAGCTTTACGAGCCGGCAGCTTATGCCTAGTCCATTCAATATACGCTCGAAGGACAAGGACGTATCTCTGGAACGGCCATAATTTATTGACTGCGGCGGATAGAACGCGATCTACCTATCTCAGTCCGCGTAGATCCGTTCAAAGCCTGCACCGACGTAGATCAACGACGATACTCGCGAGAGGCTGAAAACTAATCAGGATCGAAGGTAACGGATGAGGAAACCTCGCTACGGCAGATTGTCTCAAATGACGTATGGTACCGTCGGGGACATCACTCAAGACACTTTCCGATACCTATCTGGATGCGCGCCGTGATGTTGTAACGCTGTCGCCGTCATCGTCTGAGACACCATCGTCGCAGCGCACCTTATTTTCGTTCAATTTAATGCCGTCAATATGTCGCTTCCCATTCTGCTTTTATTTCCGGGACCAACGAGTCGTGATTTTAGCGCGGCCAAGTGTCCCCGAAATCAGCGCGCCGGGATTCCGTTTCCTTCGAATCCACTATGCTGGCGATGCCTTCCGGATGGCTGGAAATCCCCAAGTTCGGGGGTTAATGAACCCCTTATGAAACTTTGTGTAAATCTGGTTAATAATTCCAATTAATAATCAGAAATGTCTTGGATAGCACTCTTGCAGAGGGTATGTAATTGAGTATGTACTTGCAAGTCGTTTACAGAGCATTACACTCCATCAATTAAGCTTGATTTCTACGAGAAACTTGGTTCTAAGTGCTCGGAACTTCACCCTCGCGTGTTGGCACGTGAAATCATTTCTCCTCGGGACTCGGCCCTTATCCCGAATCGCTACCTGGACCAATGCCGGCCCTTTCGTCGCGGTGTCCTTTAAACTTTTCTCCGCTTCGGTTCTCCTCGGCGTTCACCTCGCATCGATTTCCCTCGTTCACGCCTCGACGCGTTTCGTTCATCCCCGGGATGCCACCTACCCGCTCCATCTCACTCACAGTTGAAGAGCCACACGAGTCGCGAGTTGCAAAATGTTACGGCTCGCGCACACTCCCCTCCCAATGGAAAACTTGAAAAATGGTCCTGCTTATACTGCGGAACTTTTCAAGTAGGTTACACCGTTTGCCTATGTCGACGCGATCGCGGCGCAACGCTGCGAGCAATGTTTTCTCTCGCGCTTTCGTACAGCTAAATAAGCTGATAATTATTTATGACGGTTTCTCCACGCGCGTGGTTAAACGGTTGCGATGAATAGTTTCCGTAACTTGTCCTGTCGACCTCACGTGACTCCTTTAGAACTTTGTCTCGAAGTTTGTGCCTCAAGAGCTGATGCTTTACTGTAATTAACTCGACAACTAATTACTCAGTTCGCGGTAAACATATATTGCATTATAAAATATATATCTGCATAGAAATTGTAAATTCTGGGACGAAAAGTAAATGATTCTAATCACACTTCAAGTACGACAGAACAGTTGTTAATCTGCATTATTGTATCTAATGTAATTCGGTACAGAGATATATGTATTATAACAGTATTAATAATACCTCACATATCTCACATTTGATAAGAGCTTGACTTGATGACTCTTGATTACGCGTTCTACTAAATCATGTTTTGCACACTGTGTTTTGCGAACAAAGTTCATTAAATCATGTGTTTGGCAAATTCTGCTTCGCGAACAAAGTTTATTATGAAGTATATGTATAATAATTACAATTCAAAATATTATATAATTATTGTATTTATCAATGGATAAATAATTCTCGTGACGATATGGTTTTGTTTATTAATATTCAATTATTATTAATGTTCAATTATCTTTTTAGGAAATTAATTGCAACAATGTTTTATCAGTTGTAAACATTGCCGTTATTTTTTGTATTATATTTAGCCGTTGATGAAAATCTAATTACAACAATCTTATCGTGTTTCTCTCTCTCTCTCTCTCTCTCTCTCTCTCTCTCTCTCTCTGTTGAAATTGGGAATAAAAATGTCTTCGGCATTCCGGATTCTAATCTTCGCACGTCATAACTCGTGATAAACGTTCGTTCCTCTCCTCTGCTTTGAGTGCTAACACAATCGTTTTTCGGCGACAGCGTTTCCGCTATACGGTCGCCAGGACCTTGCGAACTCGCACATTTCATCCTGTCGCCTGCCAACAACGCACAAATAAGTGCTACCATTATAGAAAAAGCCATTCGCGAGTATTCCCCTCTCAAGGAGTCGTGCCTAAAGTTGGGCTCAATAAGGGACGAAAGGACTTTATTGTGTTGATCACATTTGAATTTCGACAGAAAAGTTTTTAATTTTTGTGTTATTATGGCTCACGTAATTAAATACGTAATTAAATACGGAGAGATAGCAGTATCAATAGCACATATCTTATCGTTTGATAAAAGCAAAATCTTATTGACTTATAGATTGTTGATTATATGAACATATGATTAATCAATTGTATATCTGTTACATCGCGTTTTGCGTTTTGTGAGTAAAGTTCATTATAAAAAATAATAAATCCAACAGTTATATAATCATTGTGTTTATCGATGGATATCAATATTTTCGATTTATCAATATTTATCGCAATACTGTTTAAATGAAAGAATAAAAGGCGAAAACTTCTGCCCTCTAAAAATTCTTAATCAAAACATTAATTACATTGAATTAAAAAGTAAAAAATTCAAATTATTGTGTATTAAAACGTACACCCGATATATCAAGTAATTTGTTAGAACGCGCATCTTTTTTGTAGAGTGTGCAATATGGTAACGCAACTGATGTGATGTTTCAAGCGAACAGGATTTCGTACTTAAAATAAACAGCACTGTCTTAAATTGGCGGTACATTATACGCTTTCATGTAAAATTCGCAACATAACGTTCAAGGGAAGGAAACGTTCCATTTCCTAGCGCAAAGAGCTCAAAATATTCTACCGCACACACGCACACACACACATACATAAACTCTTGTTCTTGTTTATAGTTTATATATTCACAATAATATATGCATACACGCGACGCTGTTGCTAGACCGTTACTTTCCACCAACGCTTTCGCTATAATAGAGAAGATAAACAACAGCTTTATATTCTTCATCAATATTTTACGCTTCTTATGAACTTCGAACAGAATTTTACACTAGTTTTTAATTGATATATACATTTAACGTTTAGCAATTACTATTAATTAAACAAACGTATCGTTTATTTGACGTGATGATTCCTTTTAGATAAATAAACGAGTAAATATATTAAATAAATAATTAATAATCATGTTTCTCTTATAATAGGTGTGTACTATTAAACACATTTATATCTATAAACTAACGTTGCAGATATTTGATTTCCATTATAAAATATTGTTAAAATTACTAAATTTGATAATCAAACATATTACTTTTTGTTTACTTGCACGTATCAGTAGTTTCAATTTCGCAAACATAGAAGAAAAATGTAACATAGTTATAGATGCATACTATTCCAAAATAAAAATATACATTGCTAATTTCGATTCAGATCGCTGTTGCATAAAAATTTTATTAAGTTATAACCGAACATGGCTCGAAAAATAGCTATCTTCACTTGTCTCCGTATGTTACATCAACTTCGTGTTTTCGTTTTATTATTCGTAAGATCATTCGTGCGTTACATTATTTTTCTATTTTGCGTCATAACGATATAATGTTAAATAATAAGAACGCTGGAACTTTACGGGAATAAAGCACCGCCGTAACCGCACCGCCACCGGATGACGCGTCGCACAGATTCTCGCGAGATTGTTCGAACGTGGATTGCGTCTCATAGAATCGGGACAACTTTGTACGGCAGCGTCGCGCCATTATCCCTACGACGAAGTATTGTTACAAAGTACGGTTATCACGTTTAACGTCGCACAGCAGCGACGTGTTTCTCGTAGCGTTACTTATGTGATGTCGCGCCGAGTATAAGAAGGCAGTATCTTATTACATCTACGTGGGCGATGTAAGAGGGCGAGGTGTGTCTTTGTACTTCCTCCGCTCCTCCTTGGCGTAATCTCCATGCAAACGTCTAACAATATTGTCGCCGCTATATCAAATCTTACGCATATGTCACGCATTCGCACGTGGCTGTGCGCGTTGCGACGATATAAGAATTAAAAATTTTCCAAGAGGAATAATTGTAAATGTTCAAAAAAGAACAGAAATAAGATTTGAGCTTATACATTGTTTATGCATTTATGAATTAAATTATGCAAAAAATACCATGACTAAAAAACTATGTACAGCTAATAGTTGTTTCAATTTTACTCATCGTAATATAAATCTTCTCTTTTTTCTTATTTTCATTCTTATTTTTTTATCTTTCTCCATCTCCAGCCTTGTTGGTTTCACATGATTTTCTGATATGGTCTATATTCTCGCATTATATTCCGTTTCAACTTTGTATCTTTTGTTGCTTGTCTCACTTTATATTGCGCCAGGTTAGCGTGACTCACGATATAAAAGTTAACTAGTTGCAATAAATCTGAGGAAACGTTACGATAGATTTTTCCTGGTTTGCACCCTCATGTGATTATTCTCACACGTCGTGGTCAATATGCTCGCGTTACGGACAACTTTGGCGACGTTCTCAAGTCGGAGGATAATCCTCGAAACTTTTATCGGATTATTGTCGAGGAGCCATCTGTTTCAACGTGAGAAAGTGTTTCGCTCAAGGAGTGGAGTTCTATTTAATCCGATCCCATTGGCAGAAGGAGATGCCATTTATAATTGTCCTTAGATTTTACTTTTGATGTGACAGACACATGACATTTATTTGATCCTACTATGTAAAGGTAGATCATTAGGATGTTGCTGACTTTATTCATTAATAATAATTATAATCTGGTACTCATAATTGAAATATTGAAGTAAATTTAAAATAACGTGCATGTACATATGCACTCTACGTGATCATGCGTATCATTAATGATTTTTGGGGCGATCGGATCACAATCCGATCACTACGCTAATTTAAACGCAATATGTGGCTTGCGATAGCGCTCAGCAATCACAAGCACTAATACCACTTGCTGCCGCAACGCGGTAACCGCATATTAAGTTTTCTCGCAATTAAAAATCATCCCGTCATAGTGCAAGAGTCGAGCCTACGAAATATTAATTCGTCAGGAATAACGATAACACAAGGAGAAAAAAAGGTGTCAAAAAGGATTTTATTAATTCTAGAAGTTTTTGTGTTGATTTTCGTGGATTTTTTTACAGTCTCTGCATTAATGTTCTATAACCCTTGTATTATTGTTATCCGTGATACTTGGCGGGCTCCGCCTCTTATACTATGGCGCGCTGGTTGATTTTTTATTATTACATATTATTTATTATTACATTATTATATTGGGATCATACTCAGATCAAATCAAATCATTAGGCCGTTTTTCCTTGCAACTTTTTAAAAGTAAGATCCTTCTCACTGTTGACAGTGAAACGAAAATTTATAGGCGCGATCAATTTACATTATATTGTTCGATTCATTCGGTCATACGTGTAGTTAAAAACGTAGAGGCAATATTGAAAGCAATTTAACGTTTGTCCAATGATATTTATTATTACGTAGGGTAAATAATAATTATAAGAAACTAGCGTTGCAATGAATATTATAAAATTACATACATTGGGATTATTTCACTTATCATGTATTTTTCAGTTTGATCGTTGTCTTATACCGAAGCTTTGTCAATTTTTACGCGTATTGGTCACATTGAGTCTCACAAAATTAATATCGGTATATGTATATGTATATCAATAGTTTATAATCTCCTTGACTGACAATAAGTGTCATTATTATCCCCGAATCTTATCTACAGACAATTTACTTTACTATATCTTACTTCCTTATTTTTCATTTAAAGTTATGCAAAACTCATAATTTCAGGACAATATTCAGCGTACGATCCCTTTCGCTAAAAGGATTTCAAGCAATCCCAATTGCTTGAACGCGTTCTTCCTGCTCGCGCGTAATTGAATGGATATTAATAAGTAGTCTCTAGTCGGGGGCCGGAGGGGCGAAACGTAAATGAACCTGGCAAAGATATATGTCACGGATCTTAGAGTATTATGGGAAAGCGCTTGTCTTTCTGATCGCAGTACTGGTTATATTAGAACGTAAGGTAGTGAAGATTCGCCATTGAAACTATGCCATGCTCCGGAAAGTAATAGCTCTTCTCTCTTCTTCTTCCATTACTAATTTTCTGTTATTGTTCCCCTTTCGCAGCAAACGTATTCTCCGTTTCTCTGTTGGAGAATAATGGGCATGAAAGCTGCTGGAATAATTAATACCGGCAATTGGATGGAAGATCAACTGGTAAATTGTTTACGAGAAATAAGGGTCCTAAAGGAATTAGTATATTATAACTGAAAATGTTATACCCCTCCCCTATACTTAACATCCAAAGCCGTTGAGAGTAATTGTGACATTAAAATGTGAATATTGCTACGAAATATTTGTAACGTAATCTATCAATATAAACATATTTTCCAATAATAAATCTTTGGCTTAAAAGCGCATTAGCTACACAGATAATTAGTCATAAAATAATTAATGCTTAACAATTACTAATTTAGCAAATAGATGGGACTTTCGTATTATTGTGAAATGGTTTTGTTTGTAGGGGAAAAATTTTAGGCTCTAAGAACGAGAAAATGATTTTTCTCTTAATAATTTTGCATTATGAACACGCTACGATTAAATTACGATAAATCTTTAATTTCGCGATACCCCGTAATTGTGGTACATGACACTTGGGGTCCTTTATTATTACGCGCAGGAAGAAAATTTTCTATAATCCGAAATGGGCTTTTTGTTCTATGAATCGAGTCCTTTCGAAACCCTTTCGTGCTGAACTTGTCCACGGCTCTTGCGCGATTATTCTATTCCGTGGCATTTCCACGTTCTGTGAAATCTCGAAAGCTGCATTCGAAAAGGGACGGGAAAACAAATTGTATGGAAAGATGAAACAGTCTTAATGGACTCTTAGAAAGGCAGCAGAGTTACGCGGAAGAAGGAAAGGTGGGTTAAGTAAAACGCTGTTGGAGCGTCGGACGATGGTGCTGGTGAGTGCGCCTCATAGAACTCTCTCTCTCTCTCTCTCTCTCTCTCTCTCTCTCTCTCTCTCCCCCCTCTCTCTCTTTCTCTGTTGTGCAAAATATTATTCAAAGCAATGGTGAAAGGACGACGGAGCGTGCAAGAGGTAACAACGAATCGGGCGAAAGGAATAAGGGTGAGACGTAGAGGTAGCAAGAATATATCCGCGCGGCCACCGTTTCCACCCCTGTTACGACCCTCGCCACGCTAGGCAGGCGGGAGTTGTCTATCCCGTCGCTAACTTCATTTAAGTTTTGATCCTTTTACAGGGTACTCCATGCTAACTTTCCATATCGAGCATTGAAGGAGACACTTTAAAATCTCGAATGGAAAGGACTATTGAACCCAAGGTAAGGCGTGGCCGCTACATTGCCGATTGCGGTGTTTTCTGGACAGAGATTGTTAGAGGGGAGAGAAAAATAAAAAGTAAAAGAAAAGAGAAACAGAGAGAAATACCGAGAGGGAGAAACAGAGATGCACTGCGTTCGAACGAAAGGGAGTGAAAGATTATGCGATAAAGGGGCCGAAGAAGTGGGTGGTAGCGCTCTGTTCGCGACCTACAAGCAGGGAAGAAACATGTTATTGCATTGAGTCACTGGAAACGAGGCGCAGTTCACCAGATTAAACATCGCGCTAAAATGCAGATACAAATTCCCCACCGAGAACTGTGACCTCATTCTTCTTTTTCATTCTTCCGCATCCGCGTCCGTCGCGTTGTCTCGTCCTTCCCTCGCCGGCAGTTATTCTTTTGCCGCTCTTCTCCCCTTCCTTTTCTTTCTTCGTCATTCGACCTTCTCCTTCGTCTCCTTCCGTTCTCTTTGTTATCTGCTAGTCCAATGCTTATTTGTACTTTACCATTAACCGTCGTGAGTCGTGTGCTCTGCCATTCCCCGTCGTTAAATCCCTTGCAAAACAGTAGCTTCAGCCCTTTTATCTTGCCAGACAGCCACGCGTTTCTTCTTCGTCATTGTTACGCATCATCCGGGATACTGAACGTCACTACATTTTATCTGTGGCGGGACCACGCGAAGTATGGCTGACTGCATTAAGCGCTTTCACCAGCACTTGCATCTGATTGGCAAGCCTTTTGTTATTGCTTTAAAACCATAAAGGCATTGTATTGTACTTGCAAAGACAATTTGAAAAAATCCGCGTTTATTCTAAAGCAATCGTAGAATTTTAGATTTAATCGTGCCACCATAATTATATCCTTTTATGTAATAATATACATGTAATTTAGACACAAATAAACAACGAAAAACGGAATTTAAAGATGGAATAAAAAGTTGACTTTGTTGAAACAATCTATCATCTTATCTGTGTGAAAAGTAAGGATTGATTTTACGATAAAGAATAAGTTTAATATATCTTGTATCAGATTTAATATTAATTACTACTAATTAATATTAACGCTACTACATATAACTGGGTTTTTATATTAATAAATAATTACCTTGTGATTATGCGTACCATGTGATTATGGTTGAAAATATTCTTCTCGAGATATATCAATTTTGCTTTATGACAGCTTATTACAATACACTTGGGGCGCTTTCTGAGGATTCCGCTATAAAATAACGGAAGCCTAAGATGGGACAGTGTATCTTGTACGATACGTCGAACAGGCTTTAGAACTTGGTTGCAGTTCGCACGAAGTTGCGGGCTGCGCGTTATCGGATACATCACATATCGAAGGTTCCAACGTTACTGATATCGATTAAGCCATTGTTCTAAAGATCCTGAGAAGCTTCTAGGACGTGCTCAAGGCGTTGGAAGTGGAGAGTTAGAGAGGAAGGGAGAAGGGAAGAGAAACGAGACGAATTTTCGTCCATAAAAGAAGGAAATCTCTTATCGTTTTTCGTGTCCACGGCGTACACACAGAGATGTGCATGTACACGCCTTCGGGGATCCTTTTGTGCCCGCGCTACATTATAGGAACTGGTGCATTAGACAGAGTAATACGGCTGGAGGAATTCCAATTGCAGCACGGCCACGTCGTTCGGTTTAACGATTTCGTCGGACTTGAGAGAATACGGAGTGCCGTACAGAGAAGAGGAGTGGGCTTGTGTATGGACTGCTCCGTTGACATGTTTAAAGACCGTCATACATCTCACGACTACAGAGAATTGTACGTTGCCTTGGGCCACGTGCAAATGTATCAATATTCATCCCGACGATTTGACTGCCGTAAAATACTACGGTAGGACGCGACGGAGAATTGTAATGTGGTGTGGAAGCACATGATCGTTATCACCATATGAGTATAATATACCGCTCGTATTGAGTGTATTCTCACGTTGCAATTTCTATTATCCGAGTTTAAACGTGAATTAGAGGATATATTGTATGTTACGTTAAAAAGAGATAACTGTTTAAACAAATTAAAATTTGCAATATCGATATGTAATGTCAATATTCTTGTGGGAATGTTTAGGGATTGGTTTATACAAAAACATAAAACGCGTTTGATTAATAATTATACGATGTGTATGCAATAAGATGTAAAATTTGTATGAAGAAGAAAAGAAAAGAAAAAAAAGAAAAACTAGAATAATTATAATTTCATAAATACAAATGTTCGCCTTTTTGCTAGGACTTCCGATTTTAATTCTTTTCGAAAAATGATATATGGGTACTGACGTTGATTAATTATTATCGTTCCTGATGTAACAATCACTGTACAGTTGTTTTTATAATTCGATTTATAAAAATGCATAAAATCAATTATTCCATATTTAATAGCACGAACAGGGTAGTTCATTACTTGATTTAGGTGAGACGCCCAAGAAAGAATATATCTGTAGACGTAAATGTAAAGGTCAGTAGATCAATACTTACTTTGTTCTAAGATATTCAGAAACTGTTAAGAAATTTTATTACAAGCGATATTTATTAATTTAAGCCTAAACTCTTCTCTTTAAATTATACAAACTATTTGATTAATATGTAATTTCTTTTGATTCAAAGTTCATCGTCAGCTGATACGAAGGTTGAAAATGTCAATATGTTACATGAATTTTTTATTGAGATTGGACTATTAAATGGCCGAGAAAAAGATTTACGCATATTTTATCTTAATAACTATTAATCCCTTTATCTTAACGCACATTATTATCTGTGTTGCTCATAGGAATTGTGAGCATAAATAGAATAAATGTTGATATCAAAGATTAAATTGATTTTTAATGATAAAAATAATCAATAATCTAAGGCCAATATTTTTACGAGCTAGAACCGATTTATTACCAACTTTCTATAAATTATAAAATTGTCACAATAACTATAGCCTAGAGAGACGCAACTAACTAAAAATTAGATTATAAATAATGACGAATAAATAAATAAATAAATTTTCAACGAATAAAAATAATAATATAAATGACGTATAAATTGTCAACGAATAAAATTACAAAGTATAAATAAAGACGGACGTTTCGACTATACTTACATTAGTTATCCTCAGCGATAATATGATTTTTAATATTTCTTTGTTTAGATCTAAAAAGTTTCGATTCAGCTTGAGTGAGATGATAAAGTTCAACAAGTCGATTATAAAACGGCTTATGACGGGAACGAGTTAAAAGGAGAGTCATTGTAAGTGCTTCGTCATTTGTTGAGTGTAAGCGAGTGCTTAGTGAGAAAATATTAGTTTGCAACAAAATAACCCAATAACTCTAT
>NW_011967130.1:560366-567986 GCF_000949405.1 Vollenhovia emeryi
TAAAGTCAGTAAGGCTGGGTCTACATTGGATGTCGTAAGTCGAATAATGAACTGTGATTGGTCAATTTCTTCCGACACGACTTACGACATCCAATGTAGACCCAGCCTTACTGACTTTACTGGCGTGCGAAAAACGCAGCACCAGTAATTTTCATTGCTACCAACTATACTGTTTTCACTGGCAGTAACTAAATCCATTTTTGAACACATCCCCAATGTAGACCCAGCCTTACTGACTTTACTGGCGTGCGAAAAACGCAGCACCAGTAATTTTCATTGCTACCAACTATACTGTTTTCACTGGCAGTAACTAAATCCATTTTCGAACACATCCTATATAGTGTCGCGGACAAAAATCTTACAAGTTTCCTAGACTTTTCTTTTTTGAACGCTCGCGTAGAACGCTTTGTTTACAGATAGAACTACGACAGGGTAACGTGGCTAAGGGACACGTAGTTGCGGGCCTAGATACCATAGATTTGTAAATAAATCTTCTCGCTTCTACTAGATTAAGTCCCAAATGGTGGGAGGCTCCAGCAGAGGAGGTTCTCGCCATTTAAGGGTATAAATAAAAGCCCCAAATGCCGTAGGGCTAGAGAGGGAGAGAGAGAGGTGAGAGAAAGAGAGATAATCCCACAAGCAGTTAATATTTGATATTCGGCGCACTTTTTTTAGAAATTCACCATTCGACATTCACTATTCGACACAAATAAAGGTTACAACACCGTACAAAATCTTCCATATATTACCAGGACTCCTATCGTGATCGCCAGAAGTGTAGCAAACATAATTTCTATCTCCCTCTCTCTCAGAGAATAGCCACGACAAGTCATATAATGCCCAAAAAGAGAGGTATCCGGGTTCAACTAAAACGCCTCAAGTACCAAATTACGAAAGCATTAACATCTGGTCAAGACCCTACCTCCCTCTTCCTCCTAGTAAGCGAATTCGAAACCGGATTCCCGTATAAAACACAAGAGAAAGTTTAAGGGAAAAGTTTAACCTTGTTTTCATCCATTTTGTGATCAATTATCCAGATTATAAGAACATTCCGAAGTCAGATCCTCTTTGCGAGGTTCACAAAATGCGCTATCTTTTCGCGCAGAGAATAAAATCTATTATCTTTACTATTTTTGTCATTATTAATTTTTGCAATGGAATTCAATCCCCGGTAAAGAACTTAACTCTGTTGATCGAAAAACGGACGCAACGAATGCTTTTATCAATCCGTGAAAATAGTAACAAAAATATTTATTGAGCATGATTACTGGTTTATTTAAATAGATTGTAAACTAATATTTTTCAATCACATAAGAATTAAAAACATTCTGAAAACATTTTAGACAACAAATGTCTTACGACGTAAATAAATATGATTAACAGAGAGAAATACCAATTAAACATTTCTGTTAGGATTTACACAACTGTAATGAAATTCATGTATTTTTTTAATGGAAATCTAGAAAGAATATGTTTATTACTTTGTCATATCTTTTTAATTAACGCATTTCAGCACATGCTTTATTTCTTAACCACCAATGTTTAGATAAATTTATCAAGACAACGATAAGATTAATGAAAAACAAATATAAGATATTTTGTGATATGTGCAATCTCCAGTGGTTAAAGGAACACAGGACTGAACAGAACTAGACCTGATTAAGACTGTCATTACCAAAGGGATGTTTACTACATTGTTATTACTCAGTGTTATTGCATATTTGGCACTTCATGTTTACGCACGATATGGCCGACATGGGCGACTCTTCTATAATATACCAGGCCCATCAGGTTATCCAATTATTGGTCATATACACCTATTTGCATTTTCTTCATCAGGTAAGGTAAAATTCTTAATACATTTCCATAAAGTAGGTAATTCTACATTGTGCAACTATTAATATTATTATGTGTTTGTTATTAACTTTGATATAAAATTTTGTCACTGACAGAAGTTTCTAAATATTCTTTTAGGACATTATTGTTCTTATTTGTTTCTAATGTATCTGACAATGAGTGTTAAAAATGGCTGTAAATATTGATATGAAAAATATTAAGTAAAGTTGATTAAAACTTTCTCTGTATGTATACCTCAAACACATACATTTTTTTAGAGAAACTCTGGAAGATTTACGTGGATTTAACTGATCAGTATTCTATTTTTAAATTATGGGCATTCTCTACGTCTCTTGTATCCATCCGTCATCCCGATGATCTGGAGGTAATAAGATATATAAAAGAAAATTAAATTTTATATATGTATATATATGTATATTATATACAGGGTGTCTGATGCAAAAGTAGCCAACTTGAAAATAGTGGTAGATTGGGTTAAACTAAGGAGAAATGTCATGTGCCGCGATACAAAAGTAACAATAGTTATCGAGTAATTAATTTACACGTTTGAGCGAATGAGGATGCAGGAGACGGTAGGCCGGACTCGGAAGGTATTTAAGAAAATCGATCGATGAGCGAGAGGTGGAGCGACGCGCGAGATACACCGTGGTGGGAAAAAATCTAGGCGCGGCTGGAAGCGCGGCGCGGGCGGCGAGCACGGCAGCGAGCGCGAGCGACGGGCGACCCGAAACATAAACATAGGGTGCTTTCCAATTATTTTACACTTTTTAACACAAACGTACACAAGAAGACACAAAGTGTCGCGATGTGCACGACTCAATTGGAATAAAATATACCACAAAGAGTACACAAAGTAGTATAGTATCCATGCTTGGTATTTTTAATCCATGGTGGTGATCGAAACTGCGTCATCTAATGTTGATTCAAAATATTTATTACCTCAATGATACTCTGAATATTGTCGTTGTTCATTGTTGAGTAAAAAGAAAAAAAATGTGTGCCGTACTTGCGTATTTTCCTCCTCCCACTTCGGTATTACTTATGCGCCAGAATGATATCAGACGTAACCTCACTTCTTTTTTTCCCTTTTATATAGTAAACCGTCGTAGCGAAGGAATATGCCGACCACTTGTAGCCGCCGTACTTAGTAACTATTATTTGTCACTAGAAAACACAAGCTTACACAGCCGACTAGTAGCCCTCAGGCTGAGTACGAATGTGTAGAGGTGTGTCGACATTTGTGACAATTGGAACGCCATTTGTGTCGCCGTGTGCACGAAAGTGTCTAGGGATATTGCAATTGGAAAGCACCCATAGTATCTCGCGCGTCGCTCCACCTCCCGCTCATCGATCGATTTTCTTAAATGCCTTCCGAGTCCGACCTACCGTCTCCTGCATCCTCATTCGCTCAAACGTGTAAATTAATTACTCGATAACTATTGTTACTTTTGTACCACGGCACATGACATTTCTCCTTAGTTTAACCCAATCTACCACTATTTTCAAGTTAGCTACTTTTGCATCAGACACCCTGTATATGTATATTATTTATCAATTAAAAATCTAGATTTTTCGTTTATTTTTATTTTCCAAATAAAAACACTCAGAAAACCGCTATTTTAGAGAAAATGAAATGAGACAGTTTAAATAAATAAATAAATAATCTGTATTATACTTTTCAAGTTAGACAAAATTTAGCTTAACATTTTCTATAATTTTCTAGGTAATACTAAGGAGCACAAACTACATCGAGAAAAGTAGAATATATGACGCATTACAACCTTGGTTACAGACGGGTCTTCTCACTAGTGGAGGTAGCGTAATTATATTTATATACATATAAGTGTTACAGAGTTTTTTATATTATGCCCTTCTACCCATTACGATTTTAATTTAATTAACATTGACAACGAAATTCATATTTAAATTTTACTTTAAATGATAGAACTGGTATAGAAATGCTCGATTATAAATTAGTAATTTTGAAAACTATCTAAGGTATAAACATAAATGCAAGTGCAGTTATTCTACAAAATAATTTTACTACAGTCTATTGCGAAAAATAGTCAAACCTTTGAATGCTGGTATTTTTCATGGTAGATTTCTTTTAATAAAATTAAATAAAGTTTACATTATTTCTACAGGTTATTATTGCTTTAATTGCGTAGTAATAATTAAAATTAAAAAAACCAGGACCAGAAACATAGGTTCTAGTGTCATTGGAATGAATAAAGATTGACCCAGAATGTTAGATGTAAACGTGACCAACTAAAAGTTGAAAGTATCATATAATAGATTGAGTTAAACTGAAAAAAGTCATGTAATCATTTTCTATGTACTAGCGTGAAATTACTATTATGTATGCACCATTTTGTAAAACTTGCAATAGTTATTGAGTAACACAAAAATTTCTGAACGAATGTGCGTTTAAGGAATGATAGACCGATCTCGACACGTGTGTACAATGATTTACTTGTTTACATCTTTACGATCTAATTAGCAAGGGGCGAACGGCGATTGTGAGTCGCTCACTGTTCGCCTTTCATTCCTCGCTTATAGCATCGTAAAAACTAAACTTTCTGCATGCGTGCCGAGTCCGACTTACTGCTTCTCATGCGGTCATTTGTTCAAGCGTTCGAATTAATCACTTAATAAGTATTGCGAATTTGACAAAACATATCACGTAAGTTTTATTTTTTAGTTTATTCAAATCTCTCACCATCTTCGGTTGATCACTATTATGTTTCATCCTCTATGAGGTAAAACACTACTATTGTGATAAGAACATCGATACAAGAGTAGTGATATTATGATAAGAACACTGATAGAACATTATAAATGAGATTTCTGTTTATACGTTAGTGAACAAATGTGACTGCAAATTTCTTACAATTAGTACGCACAGAAAACAAATTTTAGATATAGCTGAGTAATGTTGAGTAGCGTTAATTAATTATTAATATTATATTAGTAAGAGACAGTTTTCGTAGCGCTTATAAACATTATGTGTTCTCGCTTAATAGTATTATGCAATTATGTATTACCTTCTTATTGTTTTAGGGGCTAAGTGGCATACACGGAGAAAAATATTAACTCCCACGTTCCATTTTAACATATTGCAAAAATTTGTTGAGATTTTAATCGAGGAAAGTGAGAGCATGACAAAGTCTTTGAAAAAAGAAGGGGGCACAGTTGTGAAAGACTTAATACCATTCCTTAGTGAACATACGCTTAATGCAATATGCGGTATTATATTTTATTTCCAACTATTTACTTTTATTTAAAGTTTTGTCTGGAATAAGATAATAAATAAAAATTATATAAATTTCTTACAAAAATATTAATGTCGCAACAAACTGATGTTATTTTTACATTATTTACATATTTTACATGATTATGCATTACAGTTATATAAATTTTTGTAGAAACTGCCATGGGTATCTCTTTAAAAGGAGTGGGATCATTTCAGCAACACTATCGAAACGCAGTTTATCAGATGGGCCAAATTATAGTTTATAGGTAATTTATAAATATACATAGATAACTGCGATTTATCTGTGAATGATTTAACAAATAAATTAACATTAAATATCATCTAAGGATAAATAACTGTCAAACATAAAACATCATTCAAATCAACAATCTGGTAGGCTGCACATCATCTGTCAAATTGATTGCATTAAAATAAAGAATATCTAAACTAAACTTTGATTTCCAAAAGCGCAAGTGATATTAATAGGTGACATAATAATAATGTCTAGATTAAAATAGACGTTATTATATTTTTTTAACGTTACTGTTTTATATGTATACTTGCGACAGTTATAAAATGTTTATTTGAAATAAAACTCAAAGACACACCATGTTTAATATAAAAATCTTTAATTAAAATTAATGTTACTCGTACGTTAGTAAAAGGTCCCGCATATTTTTGAAATATTTTTTTTATTTAAACTTTTTACAAATATTACACGCTTGTTCTGGGATTTCTTAAATAATAATTGGTAATTATATATTATCGTTAAAGGAAAATATTTTTATGATTTAGAGTAATGAGGCCGTGGTTGCAGAACAATTGGATATTCCTGTTAATGCCAACAGGTAGAAAGCAACCAAAGATCTTGAATATATTGTACAAATTTACCGAAAAAGTACGTAAAAATGTTATCTACTTTAATAATACTTATGGACATTTCATTTCATAAAAAAGTAAAAATCCTGTAATATTTGGGAAATAATTAAATAATTCGTAAACGTTGGCCAATACATATGTATTTAGTATTTCCACAAACAATAAAAATAAAATTGAGGTCGGGTATGAACAGATTATTGCAGAAAGAAGAAATTATCATAAACTCACCAATGGGCAGTACTTGAAAAACATTAACAATGATGTAGAAGAAGATGATGCCGAAATTAAAGGAAGTATGTAGTGTAATCCAATACTATTTTAAATGTCTTAAGTTCATCTTACATTTAATCGTCATCTCATATTAAAAATTATTGTTGCATTGAAATTGAAATTTTATCACTTTTACATTATGAATCAAAATATGACAAAATCGTGAATTAAATTAATTCAATATTTTTAACGTTAATTGGAATTTTAATTTAACAGATTTTTTGAAAAGTAACACATAAAATTGTACTTTAAAATTAGCATTTACATGCTTATACAATTTAATTTAGCTCGAAAAAAGCGGCTTGCAATGTTGGATCTTTTAATACTGGCGTCTGAAGAGGGTCTTCTAACTGATTCAGATATTAAAGAAGAAGTTGATACATTTGTATTTGAGGTATATACTCTAAGTTTGCTTCTTTTTTTTACCGTTGAATTAGATGTATGTCGATATAAGGAATGTGATTCTAGGGTCATGATACTACAGCGATGGCTTTATGTTTTGCTTTATCATTATTGGCTGAACACAAGGACATTCAGGTATTTGTCATTAAGTGAGAACATGGTGATTAAAAGAAAATATTAAATAATCCTTTCAACTTAACAAACTATCTATTGAAAGTAACTATTAAACGTAATAGAAACAATAAGTTGTATGTATACATGGTATAGTATGTGGATTAGGACAAACTGAAGAGAAAAGTCAGATACCATGATGCAAAGCTTTCAATAGTTATTGAGTTATTAGTGATTATGTCTAAGCGAATGAGCGCGCGAAAACAGACTCCTGATTAGAGGCGGTGCTCGGTGGATGTAGTGTCGCTCGTTACTCGCCAACCGCCGCTCTCCGTTTACCATTCGCTACCCGCCATCCAACGCTCGTCGCTCGCCCGCGGCGTCACTACACCTACCATGCCCGGCCTACAGTCAGAAGCCTGTTTCCACGCGCTCATTAGCTTAGACGTAATAATTAATAACTCAATAACTATTGCAAATTTTGCGTCATGGTGTCTGACTTTACTCTTCAGTGTGCCCTAATTTTCCTACATACTGCGATTGATCAGTTACTTATCTGCCACCCTACATATGCGTGGATATACAGGGTGTGTCCTAATACCCGTATGTCCCGTAGATGGCAGATAGACCGGGGCATACTGAATAGAAAAGTCCTATACTATTTTGCAAAATTCGCAGTAGTTATCGAGAAATTAATTTTAATGTCTGAGCGAATGAGAGCGTAGAAGGCGGCAGGCCGGACTCGGCAGGCAACGGTGGGGCATCATCTAATAGCGAGAGGTGGAGCGGCGCGCCGAAAAAAGTTGTCAAAAAAGCTCGCCGCTCGCTGCGTGACAACTTTTTTTCGG
>NW_011967130.1:568390-581194 GCF_000949405.1 Vollenhovia emeryi
GTATGTATACAGTGTGTCTGAAACACGAGGACTCAAGAGTGGTGGTAGATTGAGTCAGACTAACAGATGAAAAGTCATGTACCATTTTACAAAATTCGCAATAGTTATCAAATAATTTATTGAAACGTCTGCGCGAATGAGTGCATAGAGAGTGGTAGGCCGGGCTCCGAATGTATGCTAGGGGCGGGCTCGAGCGGTAAGCCCTGTTCTTTTCCAACATGGAGTTTGTTTACGCCGCGCTTTGCTCCACCTCTCGCTCACCGTTGCTAGTAGATCTGGTATACAAAGCTATCTAACATGCATTCCAAGCCCGGTCTACCGCTCTCTACGCGTTCATTCGCTCAGACGTTTAAATTAATTATTCGACAACTATCGCGAATTTAAAAAGTGGTACATGACTTTTCTTCTTAGTCTAACTCAAACTACTTTCGTATAAAATATATTTTTAAAAATTAATATATAGAAAATGCATGGATATATTCTTTAAGAGTTGTTTTCTATTCTTCAATTATTTGAAACATACTTATATATATATGTAAACATGTATTTCAAATATTATATAACCTAGACAACACAGAACATTCCAACAACATTGCTGCGATGTAGTAATGCTCTCTGTTTGATGAGAATTTATGTGTACTTAGAAGAAATTGATTGCAATATCTTTATAATGAGTGTAGAAATTATACTGTTTCTATAAAATTTTTCTACTGTTGTGTAAATGAAACATTAGTCACGGAAAATGTTGTTTTCTTATGTATATAATTTCTAATAATGATATAGGATCGTGTCAGAAGAGAAATCAATACTGTTATGCAAGAGAATCAGGGAAAACTTACTATGAAATCGCTGCAAGATCTACCATATTTAGAGAGATGCATAAAAGAAGCGTTGCGTTTATACCCTAGTGTTTACTTCATTTCACGAGTTACGAATGAAGAAGTACAATTAAGTATGTAACTGATTAATTCATTCCTGATTAGACATATATTATTAAATTTATTACAATAAATTTATATTTTAAAAGTAACCTTATTTTTCTTATTTTCATAAATACGACGAAAATTTTTTGAAGCAAAATTAACTGTTAATTAAATGCTATTATAATTTATAATACAAAACATTTTTAATGTTTTTATGAGATCAATGAATGAAGATTATTGTAAGAATTTTCCAATTATGCTAATTAATGTATTCAATTTATGTTGCATCACATAGATGTTTACTTTGTAAATTTTAACGAAGTTTTTGATGATTATTTGTTCATTACATTTTTATAAAATATTTTTCAGAATCATATTTGATACCTGCTGGAACAGTGGTGCAACTTAATATTTATGGCGTTCATAGAGATCCTAATTTTTGGCCAAATCCTGAAGTATTTGATCCGGATAGATTTTTACCTGAAAACATTAGAAATCGTCATCCTTACTCGTACATACCATTTAGTGCTGGACCACGTAATTGTATCGGTAAGCTATTTCTCTCGATATTCTTTTATATGATCAGTTTGAAATACATTAAATTGTAGGCCAACGATTTGCTATGCTGGAGATGAAGGCAATGATGTCCCATCTAATACACAATTTCTATCTGGAACCTGTTGATTATTTAAAAGACCTTGTTATAAAAGGTGATTTGGTAATGCGATCTTCTAATCCGATGCGTGTAAAATTTATTCCAGTCGCCTCAAAATAGACATTTGAAGAGAATTTGAATGTTAAGAACTTAATGTCGAATACGTTGCAAAAATAAGAAAATTATTATATGTGGACAGTAATGGACAGAATGGCTGCAACACTTTTGTCTTAATGAGTTTAGGAATGCGTGTTTATAGTCGGGTTTCAAAATCTTTTCCGAGGAGTATTTTACTCGATGGCAATTCCAAAACCATTTTGAGCGTTTCTGATTTATTTGTCGTATAAATTTTTTCTGAGAGAAAATGTATCTATAATATATCTATCTTACATATTTTATATAATAGTTTTAAAATAAATAAATAAATATTTTTCACGTAGTAATATTTAGTGTCTGCTAGAATAGTTGTACATTTGAATATCTAAAAACTCCATAAAGATAAAAATTTTTAGCCAAATTCAAAAACATTTGATCTAGATTGATTTGCCTTAAAAGATTCAAATTGACATCCTTACTCATATTTACAATTGTATTATAATTGAGACAATTTCAAAACCTGGTTTCGGCGTCGAGCTGTTCTTAAATAAATCTCTGAAGAGTGATTGAATTGATGACGCAAACTATATTAGTCAGCTAGGACTTATGATAATTTCATTGAGAGTTTGCGAGGACTCGGAACTGATATGCGAGTCAGCTAGGACTGAGAAATTGAGAGGCAAATCAGCTAAGATTCAAACTGTTGACGAGCGTAGACTCAAATAAACTATAAGATAAGTCAGTCAAGGCTCATAACAAAAGGCGAGTCAGCCGAGACTCGTAGCAAATAAAATTGTAAGAAGAGTCAGCGAGGACTCAACTGAACGTCGAGACAGCAAGGACTCAGAATTCGAGAGAGACAGCTAGGACTCACAGCTAGGCCTTACCGCTTATCCTGACAACGGTCGTAGAAAGTTTGCAAGTGGCGAATCAAAACTTCCCTGCGAATCCTTTAAAGTCCAATTATAGCCTCCTGAGAATTATTGTCTGCCCTCGACCTTCTTCTATCTCGAATTTTAACTCGAGCTCTTACCAAAAAAGTAAGAAGAAACCTTATTTCATACTTG
This sequence comes from Vollenhovia emeryi, assembly GCF_000949405.1. Lineage (NCBI taxonomy): Eukaryota > Metazoa > Arthropoda > Insecta > Hymenoptera > Formicidae > Vollenhovia > Vollenhovia emeryi. The sequence continues at coordinate 571,132 of NW_011967130.1, forward strand.
AAAAAGACCTCAAGTGACACTTTTTTATATCTAGAATCTAAATAACTCTAAAGAACTCGTTGCCAAGTCAACGAAATAAACTCTCTTTCCTTGCTTTCTTGATCGAACTCCATCGATTCTTTCTAGGACTTGCGATTTGCGTCGGTAACGTCAACTATTTTCATAACAACCATTCTCTATTGGACCATAAACCGTGTCGATCAGTTGTGGTTTTCGATATCTTCTTATATGAACTGTTTCAGATATACATATAACAAGGTGTAGGCAAACTGTTCGCTTTGCTGGGGATGAAAGCAATAATAGCCTCTCTAGTATATAATTTCCACTTAGAGCTTATTTACTATTTGAAATTTTTTCGGATAGAAATTAATTTGGTGTTGCGCCCTACTTATCCACTTTGTTTAAAGATTTGTCCCTATTATAAAATACATGTAGCTCTTTGAAGCAAATGTACGTGTTTCAAGGACGTAAAAGACGACAGCGTAGCAAAATTAAACAATTAAGTGTTAAACAACGTTATAAATGGTTTTATAAATATATATACCAATGCGCTTGCATAAAATAAATAATAAAGATTGAATCAAGCAAAGTTATGTTGTTGTATGCTATGTTACATGTGATATTTGTTGAAATAAGTTGCACTCCGTACATTTTTCAAAAAAAAAAGATGGTTGGACTTTCAATTAGTCGGTATGATAAACTACACGTTAAAATAAATTATTCTACGAAATAAACATATGGTATTTACGTGTTATTTATGCGTCTTTATATGAAAATTATTTCAACCTTTTCTTTCCTACTTATAAAACCGTATACATGTTATTATCAGGTAAGACTGGATATCGTTGCTTTACAAATGAATCAATATTTGTGCTGACTTGACTGTCGAAAAATACACGAAGAAAATGACGAAAAGCTGTACTAATAAATTTATAGAAATGTATAATATCTAGAAATCATTATCATTTTTGTAAGTTGTTTTATGCTAATGCGAAGGTGATCTACTTACGATTTATTAATTATTACAAAAAACTGATCGATCTCGATTTAACACAAATAAAAGTTCACAGCTTATATAATAATGCACATTTTGTGCTGATTACAGTGTAGTTTTTCCTAGAGGGACACTCTTGAGATACGACATTACATACGCAATCGACAGCTGTCGTGACGAAGCCTTAGAAATTGGCGTCAATAAGTTTTCTATATATCATATAATATAAGAGTTGTTTCTTAAGTCGCTGACATCGACTTGTTGGACGATTCTTAATTTGCTGAAATTTCAGTCATCGAGGGTGTTATCGAGTCAGATATTTATTGATCTTTTTAAGAAACTAATCTATCGTACGATTTTACATCACTTAATTTGATAATTTCTTTAGCTTTTATTGCAGAACGAAATAAGCATTGACATATTGACCTGCATATGTAAGTCTACAAACGTGCTCTTCAAACATCTTGAATCACATATTATTGAACTACGCCATATCAAACATGGAATAAAGAAGTTAACTATTTCCATAATATTAATTTATATTCATAGAAGTTAAACTTTTAATTTAATTCAATGCTGACAATTGTTTCACCATTTGCCATTATATTTTTGGATATCTACATGTACTGATGTGTACTTCACCGTTATTTGAATATTAATGCGTAATTTGCAAAGGCAAGATAATATTGATTAAGAATTTCTCCTTTCGTTTCTTTTAACTCATGTGTTACTGTAGATGACCAAGTTAGATCCAAACGTGCAATTTTTATATTAATTGATAAACAAACATGAAAGTTTATAAACCCATCCAGAAAATAATTTATATTATTTAAATAAATGAGATACGTTCAAATCGTGTTTCTGTAAATCTACAATATTTTTATTTATTTCTACTAGTATAAATTAATCAAATACTTTCTAGAATTAAGATTTAAGAAACAATTCTTATAAATAAAATATTTGTTAGATTTAAAAAATAGATATTAAACCCTCTTAACGATTCCATTTTCAGTCAAATAAAATTTTGGTTGTAATAAAGAAGTCATTTCTTTAAAATAAAATAAAAGTAACATCAAAATTCAGCGAAAATGTGGTTGATTGAAAGAAACTTTTTCCGGGTGTACTGATATCTTTTAATGACTGAGGACTTATTTTTATAATTCGATTTATAAAAATGCATAAAATCAATTATTCCACATTTAATAGCACGAACAGGGTAGTTCATTACTTGATTTAGGTGAGACGCCCAAGATAGAACATATCTGTAGACGTAAATGTAAAGGTCAGTAAATCAATACTTACTTTGTTCTAAGATATTCAGAAATTGTTAAGAAATTTTATTACAAGCGATATTTTTTAATTTAAGCCTAAACTCTTCTCTTTAAATTATACAAACTATTTGATTAATATGTAATTTCTTTTGATTCAAAGTTCATCGTCAGCTGATACAAAGGTTGAAAATGTGAATATGTTACATGAATTTTTTATTGAGATTGGACTATTAAATGGCCGAGAAAAAGATTTACGCATATTTTATCTTAATAACTATTAATCCCTTTTATCTCAACGTACATTATTATCTGTGTTGCTCATAAGAATTGTGAGCATAAATAGAATAAATGTTGATATCAAAGGTTAAATTGATTTTTAATAATAAAAATAATCAATGACCTAAGGCCAATATTTTTATGAGCTAGAACCGATTTATTACCAACTTGCTATAAATTATAAAATTGTCACAATAACTATAGCCTAGAGAGACGCAACTAACTAAAAATTAGATTATAAATAATGACGAATAAATAAATAAATAAATTTTCAACGAAAAAAAATAATAATATAAATGACGTATAAATTGTCAACGAATAAAATTACAAAGTATAAATAAAGACGGACGTTTCGACTATACTTACATTAGTCATCCTCAGCGATAATATGATTTTTAATATTTCTTTGTTTAGATCTAAAAAGTTTCGATTCAGCTTGAGTGAGATGATAAAGTTCAACCAGACGATTATAAAACTTATGACGGGAACGAGTTAAAAGGAGAGTCATTGTAAGTGCTTCGTCATTTGTTGAGTGTAAGCGAGTGCTGAGAAAATATTAGTTTGCAACAAAATAACCCAATAACTCTATATAGTGTCGCGGACAAAAATCTTACAAGTTTCCTAGACTTTTCTTTTTTGAACGCTCGCGTAGAACGTTCTGTTTACAGATAGAACTACGACAGGGTAACGTGGCTAAGGGACACGTAGTTGCGGGCCTAGATACCATAGATTTGTAAATAAATAAATCTTCTCGCTTCTACTAGATTAAGTCCCAAATGGTGGGAGGCTCCAGCAGAGGAGGTTCTCGCCATTTTAGGGTATAAATAAAAGTCCCAAACGCCATAGGGCCAGAGAGGGAGAGAGAGAGGTGAGAGAAAGACAGATAATCCGACAAGCAGTTAATATTTGATACTCGGCGCACGTTTTTTAGAAATTCACCATTCAACATTCACTATTCGACACAAATAAAGGTTACAACACCGTAAAAAATCTTCCATATATTACCACGACTCCTATCGTGATCACCAGAAGTGTAGCAAACATAACCTCTATCTCCCTCTCTCTCAGAGAATAGCCACGATAAGTCATATAATGCCCAAAAAGGGAGGTATCCGAGTTCAACTAAAACGCCTCAAGTACCAAATTACGAAAGCATTAACATCTGGTCAAGACCCTACCTCCCTCTTCCTTCTAGTAAGCGAATTCGAATCTGGTTTCCCGTATAAAACACAAGTTCGGGAAAAATTTAACCTTGTTTTCATCCATTTTGTGATCAATTATCCAGATTATAAGAACATTCCAAAGTCAGATCCTCTTTGCGAGGTTCACAAAATGCGCTTTCTTTCCGGGCAGAGAATAAAATCTATTATCTTTACTATTTGTCATTATTAATTTTTGCAATGGAATTCAATCCCCGGTTAAGAACTTAACTCTGTTGATCGAAAAACGGACGTAACGAATGCTTTTATCAATCCGTGAAAATAGTAACAAAAATATTTATTGAGCATGATTACTGGTTTATTTAAACAGATTGTAAACTAATATTTTTCAATCACATAAGAATTACAAACATTCTGAAAACATTTAAGACAACAAATGTCTTACGACGTAAATAAATGTGATTAACAGGGAGAAAGACCAATTAAACATTTCTGTTAGGATTTACACAACTGTAATAAAATTCATATATACTTTTAATGGAAATCTAGAAAGAATACGTTTATTACTTTGTCATCTTTTTCATTAATGCATTTCAGCACATGCTTTATTTCTTAACCACCAATGTTTAGATAAATTTATCAAACGATGAGATTAATTAAAAACAAATATAAGATATTTTGTGATATGTGCAATCTCCAGTGGTTAAAGGATCACAGGACTGAACAGAACTAGACCTGATTAAAACTGTCATTACAAGAAGGATGTTTACTACATTGTTAGCACTCGGTGTCATTGTGTATTTGTTACTTTATTTTTACGTACAATATGGGCGAGATGGGCAACTTATCAATAATATACCAGGCCCATCAGGTTATCCAATTATTGGTCATATACACCTATTTGCATTTTCTTCATCAGGTAAGGTAAAATTCTTAATACATATCCATAAAGTATGTAATTCTACATTGTGCAACTATTAAGATTATTGCGTATTTGTTTATAACTATGATACAAAATATTCTCAAGAACATAAGTTTTTAAATATTCTATTATGATATTGATTTTCTTATCTGTTTCTAATATATCTGACAATGAGTGTTAAAACCGGCTGTAAATATTAATATGAAAAATATTAAGTAAAGTTGATTAATATGTTCTTTGTATGTATACTTGAAACACATGCTTTTTTTAGAGGAACTGTGGAAGACTTACGCGGAAATAACTGCCCAGTATTCTATTTTAAAAGTATGGGTATTCTTGTCGTCTGTGGTATCAATCCGCCATCCCGATGATCTGGAGGTAATAGAGAATATAACAAAAATTAAATTTTCTATATGTGTATTATTGACAAATTAAAAATTGAAATATTTTTCGTTTATTTAAAAAAATACTCACTAAACCGTTATTTTAAAGATAATAAAATAAGACATTTTAGATAAATAAATTAATAATCTGTATTATAATTTTTAAGTTAAACATAATTTTATTTAACATTTTCTAAAATTTTCTAGGTAATACTAAGTAGCACAAACTATATCGAGAAGAGTAAAATATATGATATAATACATCCTTGGTTGCAGACGGGTCTTCTCACTAGTGGAGGTAGCGTAATTATAATTATATGTATACATATAAGTGTTACAGAGTTCTTTATACCATATTATGCCCTTCTAACCATTACGATTTTAATTTAACCCTAGAATCCGACACGTCGAAAAGTTACGTAAACTCTAAACATGGGTAAATTTTACCCAGCGCATTTTCATTTGCTAATAACTCTCGGAAAAATGGTCGAAATTCAATGTTTTTTTTTAAATCGTTGTAGAAAACATCGAGGAAGATAATTATGCTAACAGTTTTGCGGTTAAATAAAGTTGAAGAAAATTATACTCAAAAAACAAAATACATGTTTCTTCAAAATTCGCTTTTCTCTAAAAAATTAATAACTTTTTAACTATAACAGATAAAGCAATGAGGCAAACGCGATTTTAAAGAAGAAGGTTAATTCTTTGAGAAAATCTAGGAGCAGATCGCTGGTTATTAAAAAGACTATATTTTTTACAAAAGGAAAATAGGTCTGTTCGAACAAGATATGGATGGGACTTTTTATGGGTTTATTTACTTAATAACTCTATTTTCCTTTTCAAAATTATTTTATTATAAGAAAATGTATTATTATGTATTATTTGTTATTTATAAATAATGTCACTTCTATTGCATAATGTATATAATAAATATACTTATTTGATACAATTATAACCTCTAAAGCACATTTATCATACATCAGCAACCAAGTTTTCAATAAAAACTAGAAAGAAAGATAAATCTTATTACAAACAAGAAAAAATTAAAAATGAATTTTCCAACGTAAACCCTAAACATGGGTAAAATTTACCCGAACGAAATTTTGCTGTCTTCCCTGTCGAAAACGGTCAGGTGAGAAAACAGCTGAGTTATGCCTTCCAATAAAGGAATTAGTTAACTAATTTTGGCCCTAGTATAGTACTGCCAACTCCTCATATTTTCAGAGCGGTAACGTTCGAAAAGTTGGTCTGGGTAAATTTTACCCATGTGTCGGGTTCTAGGGTTAATAAACATTGACAATGAAGTTCATATTAAAATTTTTCTTTAAATGATAAAACTGGTATACAAATTCTTCATTATAAATTAGTAATTTTGACAACTATCTAAGATGTAGACATAAATGCAAGTGCAGTTGTTCTGAAAATTAATTTTGCCACAGTCTATTATGAAAAATGGTCAAACCTTTGAATTTGTGATATTTTACTGTAAATATCTTTTATTAAAGTTTATTAAAGTTTATATTACATATGTTTCTTCTGGTTATTGTTGTTCTAATTGTATAATAATAATTAGAATTAAATAAGTCAGGACTAGAAAGAAAGATTCTAGTGTCATTGGAAAAAATTAAAATTTACATAGAATGTTTGATGTAAACGTGACCAACTGAAAGATGAATGTATAATAGATTGAGTTAAATTCAAAAAAGTGATGTACTCATTTTGTATGTACCAGTGTGAAATTACTTTTTGTACGTACTATTTTGTAAAATTTGCAATAGTAATCGAGTAATACAAAACTTTCTGAACGAATGAGCGTATGAGGAGTGATAGACTGAACTCGACACGCGTGTAAAAGTATTTACTTTCATACATCTTTTACGATCCGATTAGCAAGGGGCAAGCGACGATTGTGAGTCGCTCATTGCTCGCCATTCATTCCCCGTCTATCGCAGTATAGAAATAAACTTTTTGCATGCGTGCCGACTCCGGCCTACAGTTTCAAATGCGTTCGTTCGTTCAAGCGTTTGAATTAATTACTCAGTAACTATTGCGACTTTAACAAAACATGTCACATAAGTTCTACTTCTCAGTTTATTCCAATGTCTCACCATCTATCGGTTATCACTACTAAGGTTTTATCCTGTATAAGGTAAAACATTACTATTGGGATAAGAACAGCGATACAAGAGTAGTGGTATTATGATAAGAACACTGATATAACGCTATAAATGAGATTTTTGTTTATACGTTTGTGAATAAATGTTATTGTACATTTCTTAAAATTAGTACGCAAAGAAAACCAATTTCACATAAAATTAATATTAAGTAGCATAACTTAGTTATTAATATTATATATGAAAGAGACAGTTTTCGTAGCGTTTATAAACATTATGTGCTCACCCTTAATAGTATTATGCATTTATGTATCATCTTCTTGTTGTTTTAGGGGCTAAGTGGCATACACGGCGAAAAATATTAACTCCCACGTTCCATTTTAACATATTGCAAAAATTTGTTGAGATTTTAATCGAAGAAAGTGAGAGCATGACAAAGTCTTTGAAAAAAAAAGGGGGCACAGTGGTAAAAGATTTAATGCCATTCCTTAGTGAACATACGCTTAATGCAATATGCGGTATTATATTTTATTTACAACTATTTACATTTATTGATTATTTTGTCTTGAATAAGATAATAAATAAAAGTGATATAAATTTGTTATAAAATTATTAATGTCCCAACAAATTAAAGTTATTTTTACCATGGTATTTTTGAAATATATGATTATACATTACAATTATATAAATTTTTGTAGAAACTGCCATGGGCATCTCTTTACAAGGAATGGGATCATTTCAGCAACGGTATCGAAACGCAGTTCATCAGATGTGCCAACTTGTAATTTATAGGTAATTTATAAATATAGATAACTGCGATTTATCTGTGAATGGTTTAACAAATAAATTAACATTAAATATCATCTAAGGATAAATAACTGTCGAACATAAAACATCATTCAAATTAACAATCTGGTAGGTTGCACATCATCTGTCAAATTGATTGCATTAAAATAAATTCTATTTACACTTTAAGTGCCAAAAGCAAAGTGACATTAATTGGTGTAACATTAATAGTGACAAAATGATTTCCAAATTAAAATAGCCATTATTATATTTTTTAACGTTACTTTTATAACTTTATAAAGTTAAATTAAAACAAATCAAAATAATAAAATTCAAAGACACGCCACCTTTAATATAAAGATATTTAATTAAGATAAACGTTACGTTAATTAAAGGTCATGCGTATGTTTTAAATATCTTTTTATTTAAATTTTTTACAATTATTACATGCTGTTTTCTGCGATTTCTTAATTAATAATTGGTAATTATATATTATCGTTAAAGGGAAATATTTTTATGATTTAGATTAATGAGGCCTTGGTTGTACCTCAATTGGATATTCTCGTTAACGCCAACAGGTAGAAAGCAACTAAAGGTCTTGAACATATTGCACACATTTACTGAAAAAGTATGTATAAATGATCTGTGCTTTAATAATACTTATGGACATTTTATTTCGTAAATAAGTAAAAATGCTGTAATATTTGGAAAATAATGAAGTAAATTGTAAACGTTGGCAAATACATATGTATATAGTATTTCCACAACCAATAAAAATAAAATTAATGTTGGGTATGAACAGATTATTGCAGAAAGAAAAAGTTATCTTAAACTCACCAATGGGCAATACTTGAAAAACATTAACAATGATGTAGAAGAAGATGATGCCGAAATTAAAGGAAGTATGTAGTGTAATCCAATACTATTTTAAATGTCTTAAGTTCATCTTATATTTAATCGTCATCTCATATTAAAAATTATTGTTGCATTGAAATTGAAATTTTATCACTGTTACATTATGAATCAAAATATGACAAAATCGTGATTTAAATTAATTCAATATTTTTAACGTTAATTGGAATTTTAATTTAACAGATTTTTTGAAAAGTAACACATAAAATTGTACTTTAAAATTAGCATTTACATGCTTATACAATTTAATTTAGCTCGAAAAAAGCGGCTTGCAATGTTGGATCTTTTAATACTGGCGTCTGAAGAGGGTCTTCTAACTGATTCAGATATTAAAGAAGAAGTTGATACATTTGTATTTGAGGTATGTACTTATAAGTTTACTTCTTTTTTTACCGTTGAATTAGATGTATGTCGATATAAGGAATGTGATTCTAGGGTCATGATACTATAGCGACGGCTCTATGTTATGCTTTATCATTATTGGCTGAACACAAGGACATTCAGGTATTTGCCTTAAGTGAGAACATAGTGATTAAAAGAAAATATTAAATAATCCTTTCAACTCAACAAACTATCTACTAAAGGTAGTTATTTAATGGGTAATTATGCATAAAAGGGGCCTCCTCTCCGATTTGCTTTATTTTTAAATATGTTGTTGGGGATGTCTTCCCGAGTCATTTCATATATATGTATATAAGGGCCGGACTCAAATAGTTTCGGAGATACAGGCTGAGAAAGGATACAAATAATAAATATATGGTAATTCTTCAGTATAGCTGCTCCACCTCCAAAATCAATCAAATTGGTCTCATTCGACGCGTTTTTCGACGAGAAACAACTTTTTCCTCAGACAAAATCGTTGCTCTGCCCTGCGAAGCGAGATATTAATTGTTAAATTTGACAACTTTTAGAGTTAGGAAATCTGTCATACCGACGAAATGTAGCGACACAACATGGGTTTTCGACTTTCCACGTGAAGCGAGATCCACTCCACACCTCTGACATAGGGTGGGTAGGGTTATTTTTAACGAAGTGGAGTCCCCCCGAAGGGGGGGCGGAACATACTGTCTCCACGCATACATTTTTCTACCTACATATAAGTCACTCCCCTCCACCAAAAGTAGATGGAAAAATGTATGCGTGAAGACAGTGTGTTCCGCCCCCCCTTTGGGGGGATCTCCACTTCGTTAAAAATAACCCTACCCACCCTATGTCAGAGGTGTGGAGTGGATCTCGCTTCACGTG